>NW_026282183.1:0-1770 GCF_023373465.1 Oncorhynchus keta | reverse complement strand
TGGTCATGTAGTAGTCTAGCCCTAGAGCAGTGTTTCCTGATCCTGGTCATGTAGTAGTCTAGCCCTAGAGCAGTGTTTCCTGATCCTGGTCATGTAGTAGTCTAGCCCTAGAGCAGTGTTTCCTGATCCTGGTCATGTAGTAGTCTAGCCCTAGAGCAGTGTTTCCTGATCCTGGTCATGTAGTAGTCTAGCCTAGAGCAGTGTTTCCTGATCCTGGTCCTGTAGTAGTCTAGCCTTAGAGCAGTGTTTCCTGATCCTGGTCATGTAGTAGTCTAGCCTTAGAGCAGTGTTTCCTGATCCTGGTCATGTAGTAGTCTAGCCCTAGAGCAGTGTTTCCTGATCTAGCCTCTAGAGCAGTGTTGATCCTGGTCATGGTCATGTAGTAGTGTTTCTGATCCTGGTCATGTAGTAGTCTAGCAGTGTTTTATGATCCTGGTCATGTAGTAGTCTAGACCTGAGTGTTTCCTGAGTCATGTAGTAGTCCCTTAGAGCAGTGTTTCCTGATCCTGGTCATGTAGTAGTCTAGCCTTAGAGCAGTGTTTTATGATCCTGGTCATGTAGTAGTCTAGACCTAGAGCAGTGTTTCCTGATCCTGGTCATGTAGTAGTCTAGTAGAGCAGTGTTTTCCTGATCCTGGTCATGTTTTATGTCCTGGTCAGTGTGTCCCTTAGAGCAGTGTTTCCTGATCCTGGTCATGTAGTAGTCTAGCCTTAGAGCAGTGTTTCCTGATCCTGGTCATGTAGTAGTCTAGCCCTAGAGCAGTGTTTCCTGATCCTGGTCATTGTCCTGTAGTAGTCTAGCCCTAGAGCAGTGTTTCCTGATCCTGGTCCTGTAGTAGTCTAGCCTAGAGCAGTGTTTTCTGGTCCTGTAGTTGCCTTAGTGTTTTTTTCTGGTCCTGGTCATGTAGTAGTCTAGCCTTAGAGCAGTGTTTCCTGATCCTGGTCATGTAGTAGTCTAGCCTTAGAGCAGTGTTTCCTGATCCTGGTCATGTAGTAGTCTAGCCCTAGAGCAGTGTTTCCTGATCCTGGTCATGTAGTAGTCTAGCCCTAGAGCAGTGTTTCCTGATCCTGGTCATGTAGTAGTCTAGCCCTAGAGCAGTGTTTCCTGATCCTGGTCATGTAGTAGTCTAGCCTTAGAGCAGTGTTTCCTGATCCTGGTCATGTAGTAGTCTAGCCTTAGAGCAGTGTTTCCTGGTCATTGGTCCTGTAGTAGTCTAGCCTTAGAGCAGTGTTTCCTGATCCTGGTCATTGGTCCTGTAGTAGTCTAGCCTTAGAGCAGTGTTTCCTGATCCTGGTCATGTAGTAGTCTAGCCTTAGAGCAGTGTTTCCTGATCCTTGGTCATGTAGTAGTCTAGCCTTAGAGCAGTTTCCTGATCCTGGTCATGTAGTAGTCTAGCCCTAGAGCACTGTTTCCTGATCCTGGTCATGTAGTAGTCTAGCCCTAGAGACCTAGCCAGGCAACACAACAATGTCAATGGAACTAAACTGGCAGCTGGAAGGTTGTTGGTTTAAGCCCCAGGCCAGGAAAGCACATCCTGTTCCTCCTTAACAAGTCCCTCATGTCACGCAGCACATCCTGTTCCTCCTTAACAAGTCCCTCATGTCATGCAGCACATCCTGTTCCTCCTTAACAAGTCCCTCATGTCATGCAGCACATCCTGTTCCTCCTTAACAAGTCCCTCATGTCATGCAGCACATCCTGTTCCTCCATAACAAGTCCCTCATGTCATGTAGCACATCCTACTCCTACAAAACAAGTCCCTTATGTCAT
>NW_026282182.1:0-3979 GCF_023373465.1 Oncorhynchus keta | reverse complement strand
TTTTATTTTATTTTTATGACACACTCAAGAACCTCAGACGCTAACCAGCTAACTAGCTACAAGCTATTTAGTCATTGTTAGTTTTTTTAAAACCTGGATAACACTCGCCAGCCCAGCTTCCCTGCCCATCCACCGCTGCCCCCTGGACACTGATCTCTTGGCTACATAGCTGACGCACGCTGGACTGTCCATTAATCACGGTACTCCATTCTGCTTGTTTGTTTTATCTGTCGACCCAGTTGCCTAGTCAACGCCATTTTACCTGCTGTTTGTTGTGCTAGCTGATTAGCCTCGCCTGTTTTTTAGCTAGCTTTCCCAATTCCCAACACCTGTGATTGCTGTGCCTCGCTGTATGTCTCTCCCAAATGTCAATATGCCTTGTATACTGTTGTTCAGGTTAGTTATCATTGTTTTAGTTCACAATGGAGCCCCTAGATCCACTCTGCATACCCCCTGTTACCTCCTTTGTCCCACCCCCCACACATGCGGTGACCTCACCCATTACAACCAGCATGTCCAGAGATACAACCTCTCTCATCATCACCCAGTGCCTGGGCTTACCTCCGCTGTACCCGCACCCCCACCATACCCCTGTCTGCATTATGCCCTGAATATATTCTACCATGCCCAGAAACCTGCTCCTCTTATCCTCTGCCCCCAACGCTCTAGGGCGACCAGTTTTGATAGCCTTTAGCCGCACCCTCATACTACTCCTTCTCTGTTCCGCGGGTGATGTGGAGGTAAACCCAGGCCCTGCATGTCCCCAGGTACCCTCATTTGTTGACTTCTGTGATCGAAAAAGTCTTGGTTTTATGCATGTCAACATCAGAAGCCTCCTCCCTAAGTTTGTTTTACTCACTGCTTTAGCACACTCTGCTAACCCTGATGTCCTTGCCGTGTCTGAATCCTGGCTCAGGAAGGCCACCAAAATTCAGAGATTTCCATACCCAACTATAACATCTTCCGTCAAGATAGAACTGCCAAAGGGGCGGAGTCGCAGTCTACTGCAGAGATAGCCTGCAAAGTAATGTCATACTTTCCAGGTCCATACCCAAACAGTTTGAACTACTAATTTTGAAAATTACTCTCTCCAGAAACAAGTCTCTCACTGTTGCCGCCTGCTACCGACCCCGTCAGCTCCCAGCTGTGCCCTGGACACCATTTGTGAATTGATCGCCCCCATCTAGCTTCAGAGTTTGTCCTGTTAGGTGACCTAAACTGGGATATGCTTAACACCCCGGCAGTCCTACAATCTAAGCTAGATGCCCTCAATCTCACGCAAATCATCAAGGAACCCACCAGGTACAACCCTAACTCTGTAAACAAGGGCACCCTCATAGACGTCATCCTGACCAACTGGCCCTCCAAATATACCTCCGCTGTCTTCAACCAGGATCTCAGCGATCACTGCCTCATCGCCTGTATCCGCGGAGCCGCAGTCAAACGACCACCTCATCACTGTCAAACGCTCCCTAAAACACTTCTGTGAGCAGGCCTTTCTAATCGACCTGGCCCGTGTATCCTGGAAGGACATTGACCTCATCCCGTCAGTTGAGGATGCCTGGTCATTCTTTAAAGTAACTTCCTCACCATTTTGGATAAGCATGCTCCGTTCAAAAATGCAGAACCAAGAACAGATACAGCCCTTGGTTCACTCCAGACCTGACTGCCCTCGACCAGCACAAAAACATCCTGTGGCGGACTGCAATAGCATCGAATAGCCCCGTGATATGCAACTGTTCAGGGAAGTCAGGAACCAATACGTCAGTCAGGAAAGCTAAGGCCAGCTTCTTCAGGCAAAGTTTGCATCCTGTAGCTCCAACTCCAAAAAGTTCTGGGACACTGTGAAGTCCGGAGAACAAGAGCACCTCCTCCCAGCTGCCCACTGCACTGAGGCTAGGAAACACGGTCTCCACCGATAAATCCATGATTATCGAAAACTTCAATAAGCACTTCTCAATCTGCTGGCCATGCCTTCCGCCTGGCTACTCCAACCTCGCCAACAGCTCCGCCCCCCGTAGTTCCTCACCCAAGCCTCTCCAGGTTCTCCTTTACCCAAATCCAGATAGCAGATGTTCTGAAAGAGCTGCAAAACCTGGACCCGTACAAATCAGCTGGGCTTGACAATCTGGACCCGCTATTTCTGAAACTATCTGCCGCCATTGTCGCAACCCCTATTACCAGCCTGTTCAACCTCTCTTTCATATCGTCTGAGATCCCCAAGGATTGGAAAGCTGCCGCAGTCATCCCCTCTTCAAAGGAGGAGACACCCTGGACCCAAACTGCTATAGACCTATATCCATCCTGCCCTGCCTATCTAAGGTCTTCGAAAACCAAGTCAACAAACAGGTCACTGACCATCTCGAATCCCACCGTACCTTCTCCGCTGTGCAATCTGGTTTCCGAGCCGGTCACGGGTGCACCTCAGCCACACTCAAGGTACTAAATGATATCATAACCGCCATCGATAAAAGACAGTACTGTGCAGCCGTCTTCATCGACCTCGCCAAGGCTTTCGACTCTGTCAATCACCAAATTCTTATCGGCAGACTCAACAGCCTCGGTTTTTGGATGACTGCCTTGCCTGGTTCACCAATTACTTTGCAGACAGAGTTCAGTGTGTCAAATCAGAGGGCATGCTGTCCGGTCCTCTGGCAGTCTCTATGGGGTGCCACAGGGTTCAATTCTCGGGCCGACTCTTTTCTCTGTATATATCAATGATGTTGCTCTTGCTGCGGGCGCGATTCCTGATCCACCTCTACGCAGACGACACCATTCTATATACTTTCGGCCCGTCATTGGACACTGTGCTATCAAACCTCAAACGAGCTTCAATGCCATACAGCACTCCTTCCGTGGCCTCCAACTGCTCTTAAACGAGTAAAACCAAATGCATGCTTTTCAACCGATCGCTGCCTGCACCCGCATGCCCGACTAGCATCACCACCCTGGATGGTTCCAACCTTGAATATGTGGACATCTATAAGTACCTAGGTGTCTGGCTAGACTGCAAACTCTCCTTCCAGACTCACATCAAACATCTCCAATCAAAAATCAAATCCAGAGTCGGCTTTCTATTCCGCAACAAAGCCTCCTTCACTCACGCTGCCAAGCTTACCCTAGTAAAACTGACTATCCTACCGATCCTCGACTTCGGCGATGTCATCTACAAAATGGCTTCAACACTCTACTCAGCAAACTGGATGCAGTCTATCACAGTGCCATCCGTTTTGTCACTAAAGCACCTTATACCACCCACCACTGCGACTTGTATGCTCTAGTCGGCTGGCCCTCACTACATATTCGTCGCCAGACCCACTGGCTCAGGTCATTTACAAGTCCATGCTAGGTAAAGCTCCGCCTTATCTCAGTTCACTGGTCACGATGGCAACACCCATCCGTAGCACGCGCTCCAGCAGGTGTATCTCACTGATCATCCCTAAAGCCAACACCTCATTTGGCCGCCTTTCGTTCCAGTACTCTGCTGCCTGTGACTGGAACGAATTGCAAAAATCGCTGAAGTTGGAGACTTTTATCTCCCTCACCAACTTCAAACATCAGCTATCCGAGCAGCTAACCGATCGCTGCAGCTGTACATAGTCTATAGGTAAATAGCTCACCCTTTTCACCTACCTCATTCCCATACTGTTTTTATACTGTTTTATTTATTTACTTTTCTGCTCTTTTGCACACCAATATCTCTACCTGTACATGGCCATCTGATCATTTATCACTCAGTGTTAATCTGCAAAATTGTATTATTCGCCTACCTCCTCATGCCTTTTGCACACATTGTATATAGACTGCCCATTTTTTTCTACTGTGTTATTGACTTGCTAATTATTTTACTCCATGTGTAACTCTGTTGTCTGTTCACACTGCTATGCTTTATCTTGGCCTGGTCGCAGTTGCAAGTGAACTTGTTCTCAACTAGCCTACCTGGTTAAATAAGGTGAAATAAAAAATAAAATAAAAAAAT
>NW_026282181.1:0-55534 GCF_023373465.1 Oncorhynchus keta | reverse complement strand
CTATCTGTGTGGGCCAGGCTGGATGCTAGATGTATTCTGTACCGGTACTGTAGTCTAATATCCATATGACTATGTAAAGTGTGACTTCTTTGTCTCTACCCCCAGAATACCAACCGCAGCTAAAATTGCCTGACAGGGAAGGTTGAATATGACCAAGTATTGTGTCTGTTGAAAACACCCCTCTGAATATGGCCTCATTATGACTTAACGGCAGTTAAGTTATTAACATGAGGTAATTTAGAGCCAATCTGTCCCTCTCTGGCTTCCAATCAAGAGTCATTTCCTGCTACTGTGGAGCTGGTTCAGAAGACAACATTCACTCCATAGAGGTAATTAAATATACTTAAATAAAGGTTAAATAGAATCAAATTAAATGTTATTGTCCATCCAGGATGGACATTTTTCTTTGGCATCACCTTCATTTAAAATATACACATACATTCTCACATCATACACATTTAAACCAGTCAGTCCATCATGTTTAAATAATAATAATAACCAAGAGGTGGTCCCCTATGGCACCCTGTTGTCTATATAGTGCACTACTTTTGACCAGGGCCCATGGGGCTATAAAGGGAACAGAGTAGTATTTTGGGACTCTTCATAATGTGTTCTGTTATAACTGACTCAATGGGACAGGCCATATTGATATTGTCACTGACTCAATGGGACAGGCCAGATTGATTTTATCACTGACTCAATGGGACAGGCCATATTGATATTGTCACTGACTCAATGGGACAGGCCATATTGATTTTATCACTGACTCAATGGGACAGGCCAGATTGATTTTATCACTGACTCAATGGGACAGGCCATATTGATATTGTCACTGACTCAATGGGACAGGCCAGATTGATTTTATCACTGACTCAATGGGACAGGCCATATTGATATTGTCACTGACTCAATGGGACAGGCCAGCTTGATTTTATAATTGACTCAATGGGACAGGCCAGATTGATTTTATCACTGACTCAATGGGACAGGCCATATTGATATTGTCACTGACTCAATGGGACAGGCCAGATTGATTTTATCACTGACTCAATGGGACAGGCCATATTGATATTGTCACTGACTCAATGGGACAGGCCAGATTGATTTTATCACTGACTCAATGGGACAGGCCATATTGATATTGTCACTGACTCAATGGGACAGGCCATATTGATTTTATCACTGACTCAATGGGACAGGCCAGATTGATTTTATCACTGACTCAATGGGACAGGCCATATTGATATTGTCACTGACTCAATGGGACAGGCCAGATTGATTTTATCACTGACTCAATGGGACAGGCCATATTGATATTGTCACTGACTCAATGGGACAGGCCAGCTTGATTTTATAATTGACTCAATGGGACAGGCCAGATTGATTTTATCACTGACTCAATGGGACAGGCCATATTGATATTGTCACTGACTCAATGGGACAGGCCAGATTGATTTTATCACTGACTCAATGGGACAGGCCATATTGATATTGTCACTGACTCAATGGGACAGGCCAGATTGATTTTATCACTGACTCAATGGGACAGGCCATATTGATATTGTCACTGACTCAATGGGACAGGCCAGATTGATTTTATCACTGACTCAATGGGACAGGACATATTGATATTGTCACTGACTCAATGGGACAGGCCAGATTGATTTTATCACTGACTCAATGGGACAGGCCATATTGATATTGTCACTGACTCAATGGGACAGGCCAGATTGATTTTATCACTGACTCAATGGGACAGGCCATATTGATATTGTCACTGACTCAATGGGACAGGCCAGATTGATTTTATCACTGACTCAATGGGACAGGCCAGATTGATATTGTCACTGACTCAATGGGACAGGACAGATTTATGTTGTCAATGACTCAATGGGACAGGACTGATTGATGTTGTCGCTGACTCAATGGGACAGGCCAGATTGATATTGTCACTGACTCAATGGGACAGGACAGATTTATGTTATCATTGACTCAATGAGACAGGACTGATTGATGTTGTCGCTGACTCAATGGGACAGGACAGATTGATATTGTCACTGACTCAATGGGACAGGACAGATTTATGTTATCATTGACTCAATGGGACAGGACTGATTGATGTTGTCGCTGACTCAATGGGACAGGACAGATTTATGTTGTCAATGACTTAATGGGACAGGACTGATTGATGTTGTCGCTGACTCAATGGGACAGGCCAGATTGATATTGTCACTGACTCAATGGGACAGGACAGATTTATGTTGTCAATGACTCAATGGGACAGGACTGATTGATGTTGTCGCTGACTCAATGGGACAGGCCAGATTGATATTGTCACTGACTCAATGGGACAGGATAGATTGATGTTGTCATTGACTCAATGGGACAGGACTGATTGATGTTGTCGCTGACTCAATGGGACAGGACAGATTTATGTTGTCAATGACTCAATGGGACAGGACTGATTGATGTTGTCGCTGACTCAATGGGACAGGCCATATTGATATTGTCACTGACTCAATGGGACAGGCCATATTGATTTTATAATTGACTCAATGGGACAGGCCAGATTGATTTTATCACTGACTCAATGGGACAGGCCATATTGATATTGTCACTGACTCAATGGGACAGGCCAGATTGATTTTATCACTGACTCAATGGGACAGGCCATATTGATATTGTCACTGACTCAATGGGACAGGCCAGATTGATTTTATCACTGACTCAATGGGACAGGCCATATTGATATTGTCACTGACTCAATGGGACAGGCCAGATTGATTTTATCACTGACTCAATGGGACAGGACATATTGATATTGTCACTGACTCAATGGGACAGGCCAGATTGATTTTATCACTGACTCAATGGGATAGGCCATATTGATATTGTCACTGACTCAATGGGACAGGCCAGATTGATTTTATCACTGACTCAATGGGACAGGCCATATTGATATTGTCACTGACTCAATGGGACAGGCCAGATTGATTTTATCACTGACTCAATGGGACAGGCCAGATTGATATTGTCACTGACTCAATGGGACAGGACAGATTTATGTTGTCAATGACTCAATGGGACAGGACTGATTGATGTTGTCGCTGACTCAATGGGACAGGCCAGATTGATATTGTCACTGACTCAGTGGGACAGGACAGATTTATGTTATCATTGACTCAATGAGACAGGACTGATTGATGTTGTCGCTGACTCAATGGGACAGGACAGATTGATATTGTCACTGACTCAATGGGACAGGACAGATTTATGTTATCATTGACTCAATGGGACAGGACTGATTGATGTTGTCGCTGACTCAATGGGACAGGACAGATTTATGTTGTCAATGACTTAATGGGACAGGACTGATTGATGTTGTCGCTGACTCAATGGGACAGGCCAGATTGATATTGTCACTGACTCAATGGGACAGGACAGATTTATGTTGTCAATGACTCAATGGGACAGGACTGATTGATGTTGTCGCTGACTCAATGGGACAGGCCAGATTGATATTGTCACTGACTCAATGGGACAGGATAGATTGATGTTGTCATTGACTCAATGGGACAGGACTGATTGATGTTGTCGCTGACTCAATGGGACAGGACAGATTTATGTTGTCAATGACTCAATGGGACAGGACTGATTGATGTTGTCACTGACTCAATGGGACAGGCCATATTGATATTGTCACTGACTCAATGGGACAGGCCAGATTGATTTTATCACTGACTCAATGGGACAGGCCATATTGATATTGTCACTGACTCAATGGGACAGGCCAGATTGATTTTATCACTGACTCAATGGGACAGGCCAGATTGATATTGTCACTGACTCAATGGGACAGGACAGATTTATGTTGTCAATGACTCAATGGGACAGGACTGATTGATGTTGTCGCTGACTCAATGGGACAGGCCAGATTGATATTGTCACTGACTCAATGGGACAGGACAGATTTATGTTATCATTGACTCAATGAGACAGGACTGATTGATGTTGTCACTGACTCAATGGGACAGGACAGATTTATGTTATCATTGACTCAATGGGACAGGACTGATTGATGTTGTCGCTGACTCAATGGGACAGGCCAGATTGATATTGTCACTGACTCAATGGGACAGGACAGATTTATGTTATCATTGACTCAATGAGACAGGACTGATTGATGTTGTCGCTGACTCAATGGGACAGGCCAGATTGATATTGTCACTGACTCAATGGGACAGGACAGATTTATGTTATCATTGACTCAATGGGACAGGACTGATTGATGTTGTCGCTGACTCAATGGGACAGGACAGATGTATGTTGTCAATGACTCAATGGGACAGGACTGATTGATGTTGTCGCTGACTCAATGGGACAGGCCAGATTGATATTGTCACTGACTCAATGGGACAGGACAGATTTACATTTACTTTACATTTAAGTCATTTAGCAGACGCTCTTATCCAGAGCGACTTACAAATTGGTGCATTCACCTTATGACATCCAGTGGAACAGTCACTTTACAATAGTGCATCTAAATCTTAAAAGGGGGGTGAGAAGGATTACTTATCCTATCCTAGGTATTCCTTAAAGAGGTGGGGTTTCAGGTGTCTCCGGAAGGTGGTGATTGACTCCGCTGTCCTGGCGTCGTGAGGGAGTTTGTTCCACCATTGGGGGGCCAGATTTATGTTGTCAATGACTCAATGGGACAGGACTGATTGATGTTGACTCAATGGGACAGGAGAGATTGATATTGTCACTGACTCAATGGGACAGGACAGATTTATGTTATCATTGACTCAATGGGACAGGACTGATTGATGTTGTCGCTGACTCAATGGGACACGCCAGATTGATATTGTCACTGACTCAATGGGACAGGACAGATTTATGTTATCATTGACTCAATGGGACAGGCCATCTTGATGTGGAGGCAATAAAGAAATCTTAATTGTTGTCAAAGTTACAGGTGTGTTTTCTTCTTATGAAGGTCAAGACCCTGCCTCTTGTATTATGATGGTGTGGTGCTCTGTGTTCTGAAGTGGGAAGAACTTTACATTAGATTATATTACGATTATATTACGATGGTTTGGTGCTCAGTGTTCCATGATTCATCCGATAACATTGAGGAGTGTACTAATAATAAGTGCATCGGGACGACCCCACAGTGTCCGTATGTACGTACATATCCCAACCAGAAGCCATGGATTACAGGCAACATCCGCACTGAGCTAAAGGCAGGAGCTGCCACTTTCAAGGAGTGCGACACTAATTCAAACAATAAAGCTCATCACCAAGCTAAGGACCCTGGGACTAAACACCACCCTCTGCAACTGGATCCCGGACTTCCTGACGGGCCGTCCCCAGTCGGGTAGGCAGCAACCCCTCTGCTGACCCTCAAGACTCAGGAATGTGTTCCCTGCAGTTCTCCCTCGGTTCACCCACGACTGAGTGGCATGACTCTAACACCATCCTCAAGTTTGCTGACATCACAACGGTAGTTGGCCTGATCACTGACAACGGTGAGACAGCCTATAGGGAGGTGGTCAGTGACCTGACAGTGTGGTGCCAGGACATCAACCTCTCCCTCAACGTCAGCGAGACGAAGGAGCTGATGTGTGGACAACAGGAAACGGAGGGCTGTAGTGGCGCTTCAAGTTCCTCGGTGTCAACATCACTAAGAAATGTATGTGTCACGAACCTCGCCGAAGATGGTGCCTCTTCCTGTTTGGGCGGCGCTCGGCGGTCGTCGTCGCCGTCCTATTAGCTGCCATCGATTCCCTTCCCTTTTGTTTCTGTTTATTGGGTCTATTGGTTACACCTGTTTTGAGTTAGTTTTGTTTGCAGGCTATTTAAGGGCACTAGGCCCGCTGGGTATGGCGCTGAACGAACTTTATTTAACTCTTTTTGCAAACTGGAAACCATTTATCCGGAGGCTGCATTTATTGTAGCTGGGGATTTTAACAAAGCTAATCTGAAAACAAGACTCCCTAAACTTTATCAGCATATCGATTGCGCAACCAGGGGTGGTAAAACCTTGGATCACTGTTACTCTAACTTCCGCGACGCATATAAGGCCCTGCCCCGCCCCCCTTTCGGAAAAGCTGACCACGACTCCATTTTGCTGATCCCTGCCTACAGGCAGAAACTAAAACAAGAGGCTCCCACGCTGAGGTCTGTCCAACGCTGGTCAGACCAAGCTGACTCCACACTCCAAGACTGCTTCCATCACGTGGACTGGGACATGTTTCGTATTGCGTCAGATAAAAATATTGACGAATACGCTGATTCGGTGTGCGAGTTCATTAGAACGTGCGTTGAAGATGTCGTTCCCATAGCAACGATAAAAACATTCCCTAACCAGAAACCGTGGATTGATGGCAGTATTCGGGTGAAACTGAAAGCGCGAACCACTGCTTTTAATCAGGGCAAGGTGTCTGGTAACATGTCCGAATATAAACAACGCAGCTATTCCCTCCGCAAGGCTATTAAACAAGCTAAGCGTCAGTACAGAGACAAAGTGGAATCTCAATTCAATGGCTCAGACACAAGAGGCATGTGGCAGGGTCTACAGTCAATCACGGACTACAAGAAGAAACCCAGCCCAGTCACGGACCAGGATGTCTTGCTCCCAGGCAGACTAAATAACTTTTTTTGCCCGCTTTGAGGACAATACAGTGCCACTGACACGGCCTGCAAAGAAAACATGCGGTCTCTCCTTCACTGCAGCCGAGGTGAGTAAGACATTTAAACGTGTTAACCCTCGTAAGGCTGCAGGCCCAGACGGCATCCCCAGCCGCGCCCTCAGAGCATGCGCAGACCAGCTGGCCGGTGTGTTTACGGACATATTCAATCAATCCCTGCTGTTCCCACATGCTTCAAGAGGGCCACCATTGTTCCTGTTCCCAAGAAAGCTAAGGTAACTGAGCTAAACGACTACCGCCCCGTAGCACTCACTTCCGTCATCATGAAGTGCTTTGAGAGACTAGTCAAGGACCATATCACCTCCACCCTACCTGACACCCTAGACCCACTCCAATTTGCTTACCGCCCAAATAGGTCCACAGACGATGCAATCTCAACCACACTGCACACTGCCCTAACCCACCTGGACAAGAGGAATACCTATGTGAGAATGCTGTTCATCGACTACAGCTCGGCATTCAACACCATAGTACCCTCCAAGCTCGTCATCAAGCTTGAGACCCTGGGTCTCGACCCGCCCTGTGCAACTGGGTACTGGACTTCCTGACGGGCCGCCCCCAGGTGGTGAGGGTAGGCAACAACATCTCCTCCCCGCTGATCCTCAACACGGGGGCCCCACAAGGGTGCGTTCTGAGCCCTCTCCTGTACTCCCTGTTCACCCATGACTGCGTGGCCACGCACGCCTCCAACTCAATCATCAAGTTTGCGGACGACACAACAGTGGTAGGCTTGATTACCAACAACGGCGAGACGGCCTACAGAGAGTAGGTGAGGGCCCTCGGAGTGTGGTGTCAGGAAAATAATCTCACACTCAACGTCAACAAAACTAAGGAGATGATTGTGGACTTCAGGAAACAGCAGAGGGAACACCCCCCTATCCACATCGATGGAACAGTAGTGGAGAGGGTAGCAAGTTTTAAGTTCCTCGGCATACACATCACAGACAAACTGAATTGGTCCACTCACACTGACAGCGTTGTGAAGAAGGCGCAGCAGCGCCTGTTCAACCTCAGGAGGCTGAAGAAATTCGGCTTGTCACCAAAAGCACTCACAAACTTCTACAGATGCACAATCGAGAGCATCCTGGCGGGCTGTATCACCGCCTGGTACGCCTGCTAGCTAGACTCAGTAGCATTGGTCTCAGTGAAGGGGCAGTAAATTGGTTTAGGAGCTAATCTTTCTGACAGAACACAATGTGTATATATTGACAATCACAAGTCTAGCTTTCTAGAGATTAATAGAGGTGTCCCCCAGGGTTCCATTTTAGCTCCTGTGTTGTTCTCAATTTTTATTAATGATTTGAAAAATGGGATTCAACCAGCAAAGTTGCATCTATTATATACAGATGACACAGTCATTTATTCATGTGCTCCTTCTCTGGTTCAGGATGTTGAAGAGCTGCAGACTGATTTTCAGTCACTGCAGACCTCCCTTTCTGGTCTCAAACTCAGTAAAACTAAATGTATGACAAATACCTACAGATGCCGTGGTTGGATGACAAGTAAAGTGCATAATCTTGTGACAAAGCTTAAATTGATTTTTTTTTTTTTTTTGTAATAAGGCTTGCTTCTCGCTTATGGCTAGAAAGAAGCTTGTTCGGGCCACTTTTCTCTCTGTAATTGATTTTGGTGACTTGTTGTAAATGCATGCAGCCTCCTCTGTCTTACAGAGACTGGACTCTGTTTATCATGCAGCCTCCTCTGTTTATCATGCAGCCTCCTCTGTCTTACAGAGACTCTGTTTATCATGCAGCCTCCTCTGTCTTACAGAGACTGGACTCTGTTTATCATGTAGCCTCCTCTGTCTAACAGAGACTGGAATCTGTTTATCATGCAGCCTCCTCTGTCTAACAGAGACTGGACTCTGTTTATCATGCAGCTCTGTCTAACAGAGACTGGACTCTGTTTATCATGCAGCCTCCTCTGTCTAACAGAGACTGGACTCTGTTTATCATGTAGCCTCCTCTGTCTAACAGAGACTGGACTCTGTTTATCATGCAGCCTCCTCTGTCTTACAGAGACTGGACTCTGTTTATCATGCAGCCTCCTCTGTTTATCTTGCAGCCTCCTCTGTCTAACAGAGACTGGACTCTGTTTATCATGCATCCTTGGGCTTTATTACAAATGCCAAGTCACTCACCCACCATTGCACATTGTACCAAATGTGGGTTGGACTCCACTTCATATGCGCAGAAAGATACATTTGTATGTGTTCATCTACAAAGCCCTTTTGGGTAAACTCCCTCTTTACCTCTGTAGTCTGGTCTCCTTCACCACCAGCAGGTAAACTCCCTCTTTACCTCTGTAGTCTGGTCTCCTTCATCACCAGCAGGTAAACTCCCTCTTTACCTCTGTAGTCTGGTCTCCTTCACCACCAGCAGGTAAACTCCCTCTTTACCTCTGTAGTCTGGTCTCCTTCACCACCAGCAGGTAAACTCCCTCTGTAGTCTGGTCTCCACCACCACCAGCAGGTAAACTCCCTCTTTACCTCTGTAGTCTGGTCTCCTTCCCCACCAGCAGGTAAACTCCCTCTTTACCTCTGTAGTCTGGTCTCCTTCACCACCAGCAGGTAAACTCCCTCTTTACCTCTGTAGTCTGGTCTCCTTCACCACCAGCAGGTAAACTCCCTCTGTAGTCTGGTCTCCTTCCCCACCAGCAGGTAAACTCCCTCTGTAGTCTGGTCTCCTTCACCACCAGCAGGTAAACTCCCTCTTTACCTCTGTAGTCTGGTCTGCTTCACCACCAGCAGGTAAACTCCCTCTGTAGTCTGGTCTCCTTCACCACCAGCAGGTAAACTCCCTCTGTAGTCTGGTCTCCTTCACCACCAGCAGGTAAACTCCCTCTTTACCTCTGTGGTCTGGTCTCCTTCACCACCAGCAGGTAAACTCCCTCTTTACCTCTGTAGTCTGGTCTCCTTCCCCACCAGCAGGTAAACTCCCTCTTTACCTCTGTAGTCTGGTCTCCTTCACCACCAGCAGGTAAACTCCCTCTTTACCTCTGTAGTCTGGTCTCCTTCCCCACCAGCAGGTAAACTCCCTCTTTACCTCTGTAGTCTGGTCTCCTTCCCCACCAGCAGGTAAACTCCCTCTGTAGTCTGGTCTCCTTCACCACCAGCAGGTAAACTCCCTCTTTACCTCTGTAGTCTGGTCTCCTTCACCACCAGCAGGTAAACTCCCTCTGTAGTCTGGTCTCCTTCACCACCAGCAGGTAAACTCCCTCTTTACCTCTGTAGTCTGGTCTCCTTCAACCACCAGCAGGTAAACTCCCTCTTTACCTCTGTAGTCTGGTCTCCTTCCCCACCAGCAGGTAAACTCCCTCTGTAGTCTGGTCTCCTTCACCACCAGCAGGTAAACTCCCTATTTACCTCTGTAGTCTGGTCTCCTTCCCCACCAGCAGGTAAACTCCCTCTGTAGTCTGGTCTCCTTCACCACCAGCAGGTAAACTCCCTCTGTAGTCTGGTCTCCTTCACCACCAGCAGGTAAACTCCCTCTTTACCTCTGTAGTCTGGTCTCCTTCCCCACCAGCAGGTAAACTCCCTCTTTACCTCTGTAGTCTGGTCTCCTTCACCACCAGCAGGTAAACTCCCTCTTTACCTCTGTAGTCTGGTCTCCTTCCCCACCAGCAGGTAAACTCCCTCTTTACCTCTGTAGTCTGGTCTCCTTCACCACCAGCAGGTAAACTCCCTCTTTACCTCTGTAGTCTGGTCTCCTTTCCAACCAGCAGGTAAACTCCCTCTGTAGTCTGGTCTGCTTCACCACCAGCAGGTAAACTCCCTCTGTAGTCTGGTCTCCTTCACCACCAGCAGGTAAACTCCCTCTTTACCTCTGTAGTCTGGTCTCCTTCCCCACCAGCAGGTAAACTCCCTCTTTACCTCTGTAGTCTGGTCTCCTTCCCCACCAGCAGGTAAACTCCCTCTTTACCTCTGTAGTCTGGTCTCCTTCACCACCAGCAGGTAAACTCCCTCTTTACCTCTGTGGTCTGGTCTTCTTCACCACCAGCAGGTAAACTCCCTCTTTACCTCTGTAGTCTGGTCTCCTTCACCACCAGCAGGTAAACTCCCTCTTTACCTCTGTAGTCTGGTCTCCTTCCCCACCAGCAGGTAAACTCCCTCTTTACCTCTGTAGTCTGGTCTTCTTCACCACCAGCAGGTAAACTCCCTCTTTACCTCTGTAGTCTGGTCTCCTTCACCACCAGCAGGTAAACTCCCTCTTTACCTCTGTAGTCTGGTCTCCTTCCCCACCAGCAGGTAAACTCCCTCTTTACCTCTGTAGTCTGGTCTTCTTCACCACCAGCAGGTAAACTCCCTCTGTAGTCTGGTCTCCTTTCCCACCAGCAGGTAAACTCCCTCTTTACCTCTGTAGTCTGGTCTCCTTCACCACCAGCAGGTAAACTCCCTCTGTAGTCTGGTCTCCCTCCCCACCAGCAGGTAAACTCCCTCTGTAGTCTGGTCTGCTTCCCCACCAGCAGGTAAACTCCCTCTTTACCTCTGTAGTCTGGTCTCCCTCCCCACCAGCAGGTAAACTCCCTCTGTAGTCTGGTCTCCCTCCCCACCAGCAGGTAAACTCCCTCTTTACCTCTGTAGTCTGGTCTCCTTCCCCACCAGCAGGTAAACTCCCTCTTTACCTCTGTGGTCTGGTCTCCTTCCCCACCAGCAGGTAAACTCCCTCTTTACCTCTGTAGTCTGGTCTCCTTCACCACCAGCAGGTAAACTCCCTCTTTACCTCTGTAGTCTGGTCTCCTTCACCACCAGCAGGTAAACTCCCTCTTTACCTCTGTAGTCTGGTCTCCTTCCCCACCAGCAGGTAAACTCCCTCTTTACCTCTGTAGTCTGGTCTCCTTCACCAGCAGCAGGTAAACTCCCTCTGTAGTCTGGTCTCCTTCCCCACCAGCAGGTAAACTCCCTCTGTGGTCTGGTCTCCTTCCCCACCAGCAGGTAAACTCCCTCTGTAGTCTGGTCTCCTTCACCACCAGCAGGTAAACCTCCTCTTTACCTCTGTAGTCTGGTCTCCTTCGCCACCAGCAGGTAAACTCCCTCTTTACCTCTGTAGTCTGGTCTCCTTCGCCACCAGCAGGTAAACTCCCTCTTTACCTCTGTAGTCTGGTCTCCTTCGCCACCAGCAGGTAAACCTCCTCTTTACCTCTGTAGTCTGGTCTCCTTCACCACCAGCAGGTAAACTCCCTCTTTACCTCTGTAGTCTGGTCGCCTTCGCCACCAGCAGGTAAACTCCCTCTTTACCTCTGTAGTCTGGTCTCCTTCACCACCAGCAGGTAAACTCCCTCTTTACCTCTGTAGTCTGGTCTCCTTCCCCACCAGCAGGTAAACTCCCTCTTTACCTCTGTAGTCTGGTCTCCTTCACCACCAGCAGGTAAACTCCCTCTTTACCTCTGTAGTCTGGTCTCCTTCCCCACCAGCAGGTAAACTCCCTCTTTACCTCTGTAGTCTGGTCTCCTTCCCCACCAGCAGGTAAACTCCCTCTTTACCTCTGTAGTCTAGTCTCCTTCACCAGCAGCAGGTAAACTCCCTCTTTACCTCTGTAGTCTGGTCTCCTTCCCCACCAGCAGGTAAACTCCCTCTTTACCTCTGTAGTCTGGTCTCCTTCACCACCAGCAGGTAAACTCCCTCTTTACCTCTGTAGTCTGGTCTCCTTCACCACCAGCAGGTAAACTCCCTCTTTACCTCTGTAGTCTGGTCTCCTTCACCTCCAGCAGGTAAACTCCCCTCTGGTAAACCCCTCTGTAGTCTGGTCTCCTTCACCACCAGCAGGTAAACTCCCTCTGTAGTCTGGTCTCCTTCACCACCAGCAGGTAAACTCCTCTTTACCTCTGTAGTCTGGTCTCATTCACCACCAGCAGGTAAACTCCCTCTTTACCTCTGTAGTCTGGTCTCCTTCACCACCAGCAGGTAA
Source organism: Oncorhynchus keta (assembly GCF_023373465.1). Taxonomy (NCBI): domain Eukaryota; kingdom Metazoa; phylum Chordata; class Actinopteri; order Salmoniformes; family Salmonidae; genus Oncorhynchus; species Oncorhynchus keta. Next base: position 42,918 of record NW_026282181.1, on the reverse strand, counting down.
ACTCCCTCTGTAGTCTGGTCTCCTTCACCACCAGCAGGTAAACTCCTCTTTACCTCTGTAGTCTGGTCTCCTTCACCACCAGCAGGTAAACTCCCTCTGTAGTCTGGTCTCCTTCACCACCAGCAGGTAAACTCCTCTTTACCTCTGTAGTCTGGTCTCCTTCACCACCAGCAGGTAAACTCCCTCTTTACCTCTGTAGTCTGGTCTCCTTCACCACCAGCAGGTAAACTCCCTCTTTACCTCTGTAGTCTGGTCTCCTTCACCACCAGCAGGTAAACTCCCTCTTTACCTCTGTAGTCTGGTCTCCTTCACCACCAGCAGGTAAACTCCCTCTTTACCTCTGTAGTCTGGTCTCCTTCCCCACCAGCAGGTAAACTCCCTCTTTACCTCTGTGGTCTGGTCTCCTTCACCACCAGCAGGTAAACTCCCTCTGTAGTCTGGTCTCCTTCACCACCAGCAGGTAAACTCCCTCTTTACCTCTGTAGTCTGGTCTCATTCACCACCAGCAGGCAAATTCCCTCTTTACCTCTGTAGTCTGGTCTCCTTCACCACCAGCAGGTAAACTCCCTCTGTAGTCTGGTCTCATTCACCACCAGCAGGTAAACTCCCTCTTTACCTCTGTAGTCTGGTCTCCTTCACCACCAGCAGACAGAATTAGACTGAATACAACAGGGACACAGTGAGTGATGGGAGGATGAGTCCTTATAGAATTAGACTGAATACAACAGGGACACAGTGAGTGATGGGAGGATGAGTCCTTATAGAATTAGACTGAATACAACAGGGACACAGTGAGTGATGGGAGGATGAGTCCTTATAGAATTAGACTGAATACAACAGGGACACAGTGAGTGATGGGAGGATGAGTCCTTATAGAATTAGACTGAATACAACAGGGACACAGTGAGTAATGGGAGGATGAGTCCTTATAGAATTAGAATACACACACAGTGAAAAGGAAAACCACAAAACCCAAAAGGAAAATGACAACTTATTTGTGATCCCCAATCAGAGACAACGATAGACAGCTGCCTCTGAATGGGAACCACACACGGCCAAAAACAAAGAAATATAAAACAGACTTTCTTACCCGAGTCACACCCTGACCTAAAACAAACATAGAAAATAAAAAGGATCTCTAATGTCAGGGTGTGACAGAGTGTTGGGAGAATGGGTCCTTATAGAATTAGACAGAATAGATTGAATACAACAGGTGGAGCTTTGGCAAGGCAGGAACAATATGCTCTGTATCTAGGACAGAACTAACTCTCGTACATGCTATCAAAAACATGTGCTATGTTTAATACCATGCTTTGTGGTAAATACACCATTCTGTCAATGCTATCTATTTTGAATGTTATGAAAAGATGTTGTCTTTGATTTTCGTAGCTGGTATTGCAAAAGTCTCTCTGCTAGGAACCATATTGATCATATGTTGAGGTCCTCAGCGACCATATTCACATTGTTTTCTGATAATTTCATGGTTGTAATGACGCTTTTTTGTCCCATTCTAATTGACAAGAATACACATTACTTGTTGAGAATATTGTCATGGTGTGATGCAGTTAGACTACCCCCTAGTGGCCTTGTGGTGTCATCACTTCTCCAAGACACCTTCATGATACCGTTACGCAATACGTAAGAGACCGGCTGTTATATCTGGTTAATGACACCATCTCTTGAACACTTTATACCAATATGTTGATGAAGGCTAAAACATGTTGCTTTTAAATAAAGCATTTTTATCAACATTCGCTGTGGTCCAAGAGTTGCTGAATTTCCTACTTACTGAACTTTACAACAATGTTTTTGTCATTTGTCTTTCTCAGGAAGGGAAGAAGAAGTTTGACAAGGAGACAGAGAAATACTACACCGTTCTAGAGAAGCATATGGCCTTGTCCTCCAGGAAGAAAGAGCCGTTCTTACAAGAGGTATGTCCCAGTTACAAGAAAAAACAACATCTTACTGTGAGCCTAGAAAAGATTCCATACATACCATAGGGAAACAATATTTCTCTGTTCAACATGTCAGTATTGTCTGAAGGTGACTTTTGAATAACTATATAATAATATATATATATAATATATATATATAATATATATAATATAAACACTAAACAAATGGATCGATGTGGGAACATGCACTTTCTATCAATCATTTTAGTAAAGTCTGCTATAGAGTCAATCTCAGATGATATGTCTGAACATTTTTAATTGAGCTAATCATTCTTCAATGGGAGTCTTCTGTTGCAAAATCAATGAAGGCATTATATGATTGTCCATCAAAAAAAGGCACAATTTGTCTGCACATATACAACTCGTCCGAAATAAGGTGAGATGAGTAGAAATTTTGTTGGACAAAAAGGGACTGATGTAGACCTACGCCATATACAATTTAATCCCTTTTCATGCGTCTCAAGCCGTGTCTAGACTTGACGGTCCATGCAGATGTTGTATAATGGAGTTTTTTATCAAGGAACTCCCAACAAGTCATATGTCTACATTTTCCTTGAAATTTGTCCACCAGGACCACACGTGGTTCCGTTCCCATGCTATATTCAAATGCCAGTATGCATTATACAAACACAATTATAAAATGTAAATGATAATATAACAACTGCTGTCGCTAAGTAGCTCTGTAGCTAGCAAGTTAGCAAGCAACGCTAAAGGGATTGCAAACGAGTTATTCAAAACATTAGCTAGCTGGCTAGCATTTGAGGCCAGCAAACACGTTCCCCACACCCTAGGAACGTATTTCCTCCAACGCTATAATGAAAATGTGCCCAAAACATTTTTCTGGAGACTTGTGGAAGGAGTGCTGATGACATCGCCCACTGTAGGCGCTGTCGGTGTGCTGATTGCATCCATACTGAGGAGGAATCTGCAGACAATGAAGTGGTCAGATGGATCTGAACACAATCAGACCACAAAGCAACTTCTGTGCATCTAGACTTGTCTTTTAAATTCAAGCATTGTATTCTGATAGCAGAAGTCACATGAAAGTGTAGGCCGTACCCTTAAGGACCTGAACGGGCCTTATTGCTGAATCAATGTATCTGTTCCTAAAGCCAACTGAACTATGTTAGTGAAAACAGCATTGTTTATAATATTATTGACACAGTACCTTCCTAGACAAACACACTGGAGACAGTCGGCAGGTAAGAGTGTGTCCAAAACAACATTAATGGATAGGTATTTTAAATGAAACCTGAGCTTCTCATCCTGGGAGCAAGACTGAATTAGACCAACTATAGTTGTTCATTGACAATGCATTCTTCAAGGTCATTGGGGCATCACCGGCACTGATACCTCCACAGACATTACCATGACAACAAGGTCCTCGAGAAGTGAAAATATGCAGAAATGCATATATGGACAATGTCGACTTGGAAACAACTCTGATTGAAACCGATATACTACAGTCCATCAACAAGAAAATATCAATGCTAGAACTTGTGCACAAAGAGTTAATTGACCTAAAAGCCAGAGCAGCAATTCAGCTCCAAATAAAATTCCTGATCAAAGACAAGCTACAGCTCAAAGGTCAAAGAACCAATAATTCATCATCAAGTGACAATAAAATTCTCAGAGACATTATTAGACCTGAAGTCCGTTGGATGAGAGAGAACCCGGTTTTCCCTGGTATTTTTGAGAATAATTTTGAAAATGCTGAAGAAATTGTAAAATCCTTTATACAAACAAAACTACAGATCCCAGCAGATGAAGCATCAAACATTGTTTTCACCGAGTCCACAGAATGGCAGTCTTGGTTACCAAAATCCCTGGTGCTCCTCGCCCCATCGTGGCCAAATTCGGTCATTACAAAGAAAATTGCTGGTTAAATCCAAGGGTAGAGAATTACAAGGGACAGAGTTTGGGAAAAATGATCAGTTTACCAAGTAAAGAAATAACAGATGGAATACACACTCTGAGCCTGTATTGTTGTTGACAAACTCTATATTACCGAGATGAAAAGTTTGCAGCTCGGCTTTATTGATGTACCTCTGTATTACAACACCTTCCAGTGTGTGTCCCTCAGTGTTAAATAGCTGGTATTACAATACCTTCCACTGTGTCCCCCTCAGTGTTAAATAGCTGGTATTACAACACCTTCCACTGTGTGTCCCTCAGTGTTAAATAGCTGGTATTACAACACCTTCCAGTGTGTGTCCCTCAGTGTTAAATAGCTGGTATTACAACACCTTCCAGTGTGTGTCCCTCAGTGTTAAATAGCTGGGATTACAATACCTTCCAGTGTGTCCCCCTCAGTGTTAAATAGCTGGTATTACAATACCTTCCAGTGTGTGTCCCTCAGTGTTAAATAGCTGGTATTACAATACCTTCCAGTGTGTGTCCCTCAGTGTTAAATAGCTGGTATTACAATACCTTCCAGTGTGTGTCCCTCAGTGTTAAATAGCTGGTATTACAATACCTTCCAGTGTGTGTCCCTCAGTGTTAAATAGCTGGGATTACAATACCTTCCACTGTGTGTCCCTCAGTGTTAAATAGCTGGTATTACAACACCTTCCAGTGTGTGTCCCTCAGTGTTAAATAGCTGGTATTACAATACCTTCCAGTGTGTCCCCCTCAGTGTTAAATAGCTGGTATTACAATACCTTCCACTGTGTGTCCCTCAGTGTTAAATAGCTGGTATTACAATACCTTCCACTGTGTGTCCCTCAGTGTTAAATAGCTGGTATTACAATACCTTCCAGTGTGTCCCCCTCAGTGTTAAATAGCTGGTATTACAATACCTTCCACTGTGTGTCCCTCAGTGTTAAATAGCTGGTATTACAATACCTTCCACTGTGTGTCCCTCAGTGTTAAATAGCTGGTATTACAATACCTTCCAGTGTGTGTCCCTCAGTGTTAAATAGCTGGTATTACAATACCTTCCAGTGTGTCCCTCAGTGTTAAATAGCTGGTATTACAATACCTTCCAGTGTGTCCCCCTCAGTGTTAAATAGCTGGTATTACAATACCTTCCAGTGTGTGTCCCTCAGTGTTAAATAGCTGGTATTACAATACCTTCCAGTGTGTCCCTCAGTGTTAAATAGCTGGTATTACAATACCTTCCACTGTGTGTCCCTCAGTGTTAAATAGCTGGTATTACAATACCTTCCAGTGTGTGTCCCTCAGTGTTAAATAGCTGGTATTACAACACCTTCCACTGTGTGTCCCTCAGTGTTAAATAGCTGGTATTACAACACCTTCCACTGTGTGTCCCTCAGTGTTAAATAGCTGGTATTACAACACCTTCCACTGTGTCCCCCTCAGTGTTAAATAGCTGGTATTACAATACCTTCCAGTGTGTGTCCCTCAGTGTTAAATAGCTGGTATTACAATACCTTCCAGTGTGTCCCCCTCAGTGTTAAATAGCTGGTATTACAATACCTTCCAGTGTGTGTCCCTCAGTGTTAAATAGCTGGTATTACAATACCTTCCACTGTGTGTCCCTCAGTGTTAAATAGCTGGTATTACAATACCTTCCACTGTGTGTCCCTCAGTGTTAAATAGCTGGTATTACAATACCTTCCAGTGTGTCCCCCTCAGTGTTAAATAGCTGGTATTACAATACCTTCCAGTGTGTGTCCCTCAGTGTTAAATAGCTGGTATTACAATACCTTCCAGTGTGTGTCCCTCAGTGTTAAATAGCTGGTATTACAACACCTTCCAGTGTGTCCCTCAGTGTTAAATAGCTGGTATTACAATACCTTCCAGTGTGTCCCTCAGTGTTAAATAGCTGGTATTACAATACCTTCCAGTGTGTGTCCCTCAGTGTTAAATAGCTGGTATTACAATACCTTCCAGTGTGTGTCCCTCAGTGTTAAATAGCTGGGATTACAATACCTTCCAGTGTGTCCCCCTCAGTGTTAAATAGCTGGGATTACAATACCTTCCACTGTGTGTCCCTCAGTGTTAAATAGCTGGTATTACAATACCTTCCACTGTGTGTCCCTCAGTGTTAAATAGCTGGTATTACAATACCTTCCAGTGTGTGTCCCTCAGTGTTAAATAGCTGGTATTACAATACCTTCCAGTGTGTGTCCCTCAGTGTTAAATAGCTGGGATTACAATACCTTCCACTGTGTGTCCCTCAGTGTTAAATAGCTGGGATTACAATACCTTCCAGTGTGTGTCCCTCAGTGTTAAATAGCTGGTATTACAATACCTTCCAGTGTGTGTCCCTCAGTGTTAAATAGCTGGGATTACAATTCCCTTCCACTGTGTGTCCCTCAGTGTTAAATAGCTGGGATTACAATACCTTCCACTGTGTGTCCCTCAGTGTTAAATAGCTGGTATTACAACACCGTCCAGTGTGTGTCCCTCAGTGTTAAATAGCTGGTATTACAATACCTTCCACTGTGTGTCCCTCAGTGTTAAATAGCTGGTATTACAATACCTTCCAGTGTGTGTCCCTCAGTGTTAAATAGCTGGTATTACAATACCTTCCACTGTGTGTCCCTCAGTGTTAAATAGCTGGTATTACAATACCTTCCACTGTGTGTCCCTCAGTGTTAAATAGCTGGTATTACAACACCTTCCAGTGTGTGTCCCTCAGTGTTAAATAGCTGGTATTACAATACCTTCCACTGTGTGTCCCTCAGTGTTAAATAGCTGGTATTACAATACCTTCCAGTGTGTGTCCCTCAGTGTTAAATAGCTGGTATTACAATACCTTCCACTGTGTGTCCCTCAGTGTTAAATAGCTGGTATTACAATACCTTCCACTGTGTGTCCCTCAGTGTTAAATAGCTGGTATTACAATACCTTCCAGTGTGTGTCCCTCAGTGTTAAATAGCTGGTATTACAATACCTTCCAGTGTGTGTCCCTCAGTGTTAAATAGCTGGTATTACAATACCTTCCACTGTGTGTCCCTCAGTGTTAAATAGCTGGTATTACAATACCTTCCAGTGTGTGTCCCTCAGTGTTAAATAGCTGGTATTACAATACCTTCCAGTGTGTGTCCCTCAGTGTTAAATAGCTGGTATTACAATACCTTCCACTGTGTGTCCCTCAGTGTTAAATAGCTGGTATTACAATACTTTCCACTGTGTTTCCCTCAGTGTTAAATAGCTGGTATTACAATACCTTCCACTGTGTCCCCCTCAGTGTCAAATAGCTGGGATAACAATACCTTCCACGGTGTGACCCTCAGTGTTAAATAGAACCTCTGACCCTCTCTAAACCACATGGTGGAACCTCTAACCCTCTCTAAACCACATGGTGTAACCTCTCACCCTCTCTAAACCACATGGTGGAACCTCTAACCCTCTCTAAACCACATGGTGGAACCTCTAACTCTCTCTGAACCACATGGTGGAACCTCTGACCCTCTCTAAACCACATGGTGGAACCTCTGACCCTCTCTAAACCACATGGTGGAACCTCTAACCCTCTCTAAACCACATGGTGGAACCTCTGACCCTCTCTAAACCACATGGTGGAACCTCTAACCCTCTCTAAACCACATGGTGGAACCTCTAACTCTCTCTGAACCACATGGTGGAACCTCTGACCCTCTCTAAACCACATGGTGGAACCTCTGACCCTCTCTAAACCACATGGTGGAACCTCTAACCCTCTCTAAACCACATGGTGGAACCTCTAACTCTCTTTCAACCACGTGGTGGAACTTCTAACCCTCTCTGTACCACATGGTGGAACCTCTGACCCTCTCTAAACCACATGGTGGAACCTCTAACCCTCTCTTAACCACATGGTGGAACCTCTGACCCTCTCTAAACCACATGGTGGAACCTCTAACCCTCTCTAAACCACATGGTGGAACCTCTAACTCTCTCTGAACCACATGGTGGAACCTCTGACCCTCTCTAAACCACATGGTGGAACCTCTGACCCTCTCTAAACCACATGGTGGAACCTCTAACCCTCTCTAAACCACATGGTGGAACCTCTAACACTCTCTAAACCACATGGTGGAACCTCTAACCTCTAAGGTTGAGGGGCCTTGAAGGTCCAGGGTGTAGGTTGAGGGGCCTTGGATGTCCAGGGTGTAGGTTGAGGGGCCTTGAAGGTCCAGGGTGTAGGTTGACGGGCCTTGAAGGTCCAGGGTGTAGGTTGAGGGGCCTTGAAGGTCCAGGGTGTAGGTTGAGGGACCTTAGAGGTCCAGGGTGTAGATTGAGGGGCCTTGAAGGTCCAGGGTGTAGGTTGAGGGGCCTTGAAGGTCCAGGGTGTAGGTTGAGGGGCCTTGAAGGTCCAGGGTGTAGGTTGAGGGGCCTTGGAGGTCCAGGGTGTAGGTTGAGGGGCCTTGAAGGTCCAGGGTGTAGGTTGAGGGACCTTGGATGTCCAGGGTGTAGGTTGAGGGACCTTGGAGGTCCAGGGTGTATGTTGAGGGACCTTGGAGGTCCAGGGTGTAGGTTGAGGGACCTTGGATGTCCAGGGTGTAGGTTGGAGGGCCTCGGAGGTCCAGGGTGTAGGTTGAGGGACCTTGGAGGTCCAGGGTGTAGTTTGTGGGGCCTTGGAGGGTGTAGGTTGAGGGACCTTGGAGGGTCTAAGTTGATGGGACCTTGGAGGTCCAGGGTGTAGGTTGAGGGACCTTGGAGGGTCTAAGTTGAGGGGACCTTGGAGGTCCAGGGTCTAGGTTGAGGGGACCTTGGAGGTCCAGGGTGTAGGTTGAGGGACCTCGGAGGGTCTAAGTTGATGGGACCTTGGAGGTCCAGGGTGTAGGTTGAGGGACCTTGGAGGGTCTAAGTTGAGGGGACCTTGGAGGTCCAGGGTGTAGGTTGAGGGACCTTGGAGGGTCTAAGTTGATGGGACCTTGGAGGTCCAGGGTGTAGGTTGAGGGGCCTTGAAGGTCCAGGGTGTAGGTTGAGGGGACCTTGGAGGTCCAGGGTGTAGGTTGAGGGACCTTGGAGGGTCTTGGAGGTCCAGGGTGTAGGTTGAGGGACCTTGGAAGGTCTTGGAGGTCCAGGGTGTAGGTTGAGGGACCTTGGAGGGTCTTGGAGGTCCAGGGTGTAGGTTGAGGGACCTTGGAGGGTCTTGGAGGTCCAGGGTGTAGGTTGAGGGACCTTGGAGGGTCTTGGAGGTCCAGGGTGTAGGTTGAGGGACCTTGGAGGGTCTTGGAGGTCCAGGGTGTAGGTTGAGGGGCCTACAGTAATAAACTAATAAATGCTATTATGTTATTTGATCATTTTTTGGGTTTTCTAATGTTACCAAAGATCTTGATAAACAACCAAAATATTTTTTATCAAATATGAAATGTATTAATTCCAAAGTCAGAATGACTCCTTATTAGCTTGAAGGGGGGTCCCTCGAGGCCCAGTGTTTGTAGTATTAAATGTAATGCTACAATATCTCCCCCTTCATCCACTGTGATTCACCCTCCTTAACCAAGACAGCTGCAGGCCACAGACATGGAAGTGTGTGTGTGTGTGTGTGTGTGTGTGTGTGTGTGTGTGTGTGTGTGTGTGTGTGTGTGTGTGTGTGTGTGTGTGTGTGTGTGTGCGTGTGTGTGTGTGTGTGTGTGTGTGTGTGTGTGTGTGTGTGTGTGTGTGTGTGTGTGTGTGTGTGTGTGTGTGTGTGTGTGTGTGTGTGTGTGTGCAGGTGGTTAATTAAAAGTGTATTAGCGTGTGTGTGTACATCTACAGTACATCAGCATTCAATAGTAGTCTTCCTCTAATCCCTTTGATTTGAAGGAAACAAAATTACAGGAAGAGGCTGTTAAAGAAATAAAGCAAAAAAAGCTCCATGTTAAAGCCTCTAGGGTTATGACAGTGAGAGTGTAAATGCTAAGGCTCCATGTTAAAGCCTCTAGGGTTATGACAGTGAGAGTGTAAATGCTAAGGCTCCATGTTAAAGCCTCTAGGGTTATGACAGTGAGAGTGTAAATGCTAAGGCTCCATGTTAAAGTCTCTAGGGTTATGACAGTGAGAGTGTAAATGCTAAGGCTCCATGTTAAAGCCTCTAGGGTTACGGCAGTGAGAGTGTAAATGTTAAGGCTCCATGTTAAAGCCTCTAGGGTTATGGCAGTGAGAGTGTAAATGCTAAGGCTCCATGTTAAAGCCTCTAGGGTTATGGCAGTGAGAGTGTAAATGTTAAGGCTCCATGTTAAAGCCTCTAGGGTTATGACAGTGAGAGTGTAAATGCTAAGGCTCCATGTTAAAGCCTCTAGGGTTATGGCAGTGAGAGTGTAAATGTTAAGGCTCCATGTTAAAGCCTCTAGGGTTATGACAGTGAGAGTGTAAATGCTAAGGCTCCATGTTAAAGCCTCTAGGGTTATGACAGTGAGAGTGTAAATGCTAAGGCTCCATGTTAAAGCCTCTAGGGTTATGACAGTGAGAGTGTAAATGCTAAGGCTCCATGTTAAAGTCTCTAGGGTTATGACAGTGAGAGTGTAAATGCTAAGGCTCCATGTTAAAGCCTCTAGGGTTATGACAGTGAGAGTGTAAATGCTAAGGCTCCATGTTAAAGCCTCTAGGGTTATGGCAGTGAGAGTGTAAATGCTAAGGCTCCATGTTAAAGCCTCTAGGGTTATGACAGTGAGAGTGTAAATGTTAAGGCTCCATGTTAAAGCCTCTAGGGTTATGGCAGTGAGAGTGTAAATGTTAAGGCTCCATGTTAAAGCCTCTAGGGTTATGGCAGTGAGAGTGTAAATGTTAAGGCTCCATGTTAAAGCCTCTAGGGTTATGACAGTGAGAGTGTAAATGTTAAGGCTCCATGTTAAAGCCTCTAGGGTTATGACAGTGAGAGTGTAAATGTTAAGGCTCCATGTTAAAGCCTCTAGGGTTATGGCAGTGAGAGTGTAAATGCTAAGGCTCCATGTTAAAGTCTCTAGGGTTATGGCAGTGAGAGTGTAAATGCTAAGGCTCCATGTTAAAGCCTCTAGGGTTATGACAGTGAGAGTGTAAATGCTAAGGCTCCATGCTAAAGCCTCTAGGGTTATGACAGTGAGAGTGTAAATGCTAAGGCTCCATGTTAAAGTCTCTAGGGTTATGGCAGTGAGAGTGTAAATGCTAAGGCTCCATGTTAAAGCCTCTAGGGTTATGACAGTGAGAGTGTAAATGCTAAGGCTCCATGTTAAAGCCTCTAGGGTTATGACAGTGAGAGTGTAAATGTTAAGGCTCCATGTTAAAGCCTCTAGGGTTATGGCAGTGAGAGTGTAAATGTTAAGGCTCCATATTAAAGCCTCTAGGGTTATGACAGTGAGAGTGTAAATGTTAAGGCTCCATGTTAAAGCCTCTAGGGTTATGACAGTGAGAGTGTAAATGTTAAGGCTCCATATTACATTTTACATTACATTTACATTTAAGTCATTTAGCAGACGCTCTTATCCAGAGCGACTTACAAATTGGTGCATACACCTTATGACAACCAGTGGAACAGCCACTTGCATCTAAATCTTGTTGGGGGAGAAGGGGGGTGAGAAGGATTATGACAGTGACCCTATCCTAGGTATTCCTTGAAGAGGTGGGGTTTCAGGTGTCTCCGGAAGGTGGTGAACTCCGCTGTCCTGGCGTCGTGAGGGAGTTTGTTCCATGGGGGCAGAGAGCGAACAGTTTTGACTGGGCTGAAATGCTTCCTCAGTGGTAGGGAGGCTCAGGCCAGAGGTGGATGAAAGTGCCCTTGTTTGGGTGTAGGGCCTGATCAGAGCCTGGAGGTAAGGTGCCGTTCCCCTCACAGCTCCGTAGGCGAGCACCATGGTCTTGTAAAGGATGCGAGCTCAACTGGGCCAGTGGAGAGAGCGGAGGAGCGGGGTGACGTGAGAGAACTTGGGAAGGTTGAACACCAGACGGGCTGCGGCGTGTTGGAAGTTGTAGGGGTTTATGGCACAGGCAGGGAGCCCAGCCAAAGCGAGTGCTAATCAAGACTGACAAGTGCCTATTAGGACCTGCCTCTGTGTGAGGCAGGGTTATGATGTTGTAGAGCATGAACCTGGAAACACCGCTAATGTTAGCTGAGAACCATGTTAGGAAGCCAAGGTTCTTAGCGCTCTGGGAGGAGGACACAATGGAGTTGTCAACCGTGATGGCTCATGGAACGGGCAGTCCATCCCCGGGAGGAAGCCCGTCTTGCTGAGGTTCAGCTTGAGGTGGTGATCCGTGATCCACACTGATATGTCTGCCAGACATGCAGAGATGCGATTCGCCACCTGGTCATCAGAAGGGGGAAAGGAGAAGATTAATTGTGTGTCGTCTGCATAAATGATAGGAGAGACCATGTGAGGTTAACAGAGCCAAGTGATTTGGTGTATAGCGAGAATAAGAGAGGGCCTAGAACAGAGCCCTGGGGGACACCAGTGGTGAGAGCGTGGTGAGGAGACAGATTCTCCCACGCCACCTGTTAAGCGACCTGTCAGGTAGGACGCAATCAAGGGGCCGCGCCGGAGATGCCCAACTCGGAGAGGGTGGAAAGGATCTGATGGTTCACAGTATCGAAAGCCTAGGTCTAGAAGGATGAGAGCAGAGAGAGTTAGCTTTAAGTGCGGAGCGCCTCCGTGATACAGAGAAGAGCTCTCAGTTGAATGACTAGTCTTGAAACCTGACTGATTTGGATCAAGAAGGTCATTCTGAGAGAGATAGCGGTAGAGCTGGCCAAGGACGGCACGCTCAAGAGTTTTGGAGAGAAAAGAGAGAAGGGATACTGGTCTGTAGTTGTTGACATCGGAGGGATCGAGTGTGGTTTTTTCAGAAGGGGTTTGCTTTGAAGACGGGAGGGACGTAGCCAGCGGTCAGGGATGAGTTGATGAGCGAGGTGAGGTAAGGGAGAAGGTCTCCGGAAATGGTCTGGAGAAGAGAGGAGGGATAGGGTCAAGCGGGCAGGTTGTTGGGCGGCCGGCCGTCACAAGACGCGAGATTTCATCTGGAGAGAGAGGGGAGAAAGAGGTCAGAGCATAGGGTAGGGCAGTGAGCAGAACCAGCGGTGTCGTTTGACTTAGCAAACGAGGATCGGATGTCATCGACCTTCTTTTCAAAATGGTTGACTAAGTCATCTGCAGAGAGGGAGGAGGGAGGGGGGAGGATTCAGGAGGGAGGAGAAGGTGGCAAAGAGCTTCCTAGGGTTAGAGGCAGATGCTTGGAATTTAGAATGGTAGAAAGTGGCTTTCAGCAGAGACAGAGGAGGAAAATGTAGAGAGGAGGGAGTGAAAGGATGCCAGGTCCGCAGGGAGGCGAGTTTTCCTCCATTTCCGCTGGCTGCCCGGAGCCCTGTTCTGTGAGCTGCATTTAAAGCCACGGAGCGGGGAGGGAGGACCGAGCCGGCCTGGAGGATAGGGGACATAGGGAGTCAAAGGATGCAGTTTGAGGAGGCAGAATCAGGAGATAGGTTGTTTGAGCAGAGGGGAAGAGATGATAGGATGGAAGAGGAGAGAGAAGCAGAGAGAGCGAAGGTACGGCGCGATACCATCCGAGAACAGTGTGGGAAGTGTTGGATGAGAGCGAGAGGAAAAGGATACAAGGTAGTGGTCGGAGACTTGGAGGAGTTGCAATGAGGTTAGTGGAAGAACAGCATCTAGTAAAGATGAGGTCAAGCGTTTGCCTGCCTTGTGAGTAGGGGGAAGGTGAGAGGGTGAGGTCAAAGAGGAGAGGTTGCCTTCGATACTGTGAACCATCAGATCCTCCTTCCACCCTCTCCGAGTTTCTTTGGATTGCGTCCTACCTGACAGGTCGCTCCTACCAGGTGGCGTGGCGAGAATCTGTCTCCTCACCACGCGCTCTCACCACTGGTGTCCCCCAGGGCTCTGTTCTAGGCCCTCTCTTATTCTCGCTTACACCAAGTCACTTGGCTCTGTCATAACCTCACATGGTCTCTCCTATCATTGCTATGCAGACGACACACAATTAATCTTCTTTTCCCCCTTCTGATGACCAGGTGGCGAATCGCATCTCTGCATGTCTGGCAGACATATCAGTGTGGATGACGGATCACCACCTCAAGCTGAACCTCAGCAAGACGGAGCTCCTCTTCCTCCCGGGGAAGGACTGCCCGTTCCATGATCTCGCCATCACGGTTAACAACTCCATTGTGTCCTCCTCCCAGAGCGCTAAGAACCTGGCGTGATCCTGGACAACACCCTGACGTTCTCAACTAACATCAAGGCGGTGTCCCGTTCCTGTAGGTTCATGCTCTACAACATCCGCAGAGTACTGCCTCACAAAGCGGCGCAGAGTCTAATCCAGGCACTTGTCATCTCCCGTCTTGATTACTGCAACTCGCTGTTGGCTGGGCTCCCTGCCTGTGCCATTAAACCCCTACAACTCATCCAGAACGCCGCAGCCCGTCTGGTGTTCAACCTTCCCAAGTTCTCTCACGTCACCCCGCTCCTCCGCTCTCTCCACTGGCTTCCAGTTGAAGCTCGCATCCGCTACAAGACCATGGTGCTCGCCTACGGAGCTGTGAGGGGACGGCACCTCAGTACCTCCAGGCTCTGATCAGGCCCTACACCCAAACAAGGGCACTGCGTTCATCCACCTCTGGCCTGCTCGCCTCCCTACCACTGAGGAAGCACAGTTCCCGCTCAGCCCAGTCAAAACTGTTCGCTGCTCTGGCCCCCAATGGTGGAACAAACTCCTCACGACGCCAGGACAGCGGAGTCAATCACCACCTTCCGAGAACCTGAAACCCCACCTCTTCAAGGAATACCTAGGATAGGGTAAGTAAGGGTAAGTAATCCTTCTTTCTCCCCCAACAAGATTTAGATGCAAGTGGCTGTTCCACTGGTTGTCATAAGGTGTATGCACCAATTTGTAAGGCTCTGGATAAGAGCGTTGCAAATGACTTAAATGTAATGTAAATGAGATGATGGAAAGAAGGAGGCAGAGAGGAATGAGTCAAAGGTAGACGTGGGGAGGTTAAAGTCGCCCAGAACTGTGAGAGGTGAGCCGTCCTCAGGAAAGGAGCTTATCAAGGCATCAAGCTCATTGATGAACTCTCCGAGGGAACCTGGAGGGCGATAAATGATAAGGATGTTAAGCTTGAAAGGGCTGGTAACTGTGACAGCATGGAATTCAAAGGAGGCAATAGACAGATGGGTAAGGGGAGAAAGAGAGAAAGACCACTTGGGAGAGATGAGGATCCCGGTGCCACCACCCCGCTGACCAGAAGCTCTCGGGGTGTGCGAGAACACGTGGGCGGACGAGGAGAGAGCAGTAGGAGTAGCAGTGTTATCTGTGGTGATCCATGTTTCCGTCAGTGCCAAGAAGTCAAGGGACTGGAGGGAGGCATAGGCTGAGATGAACTCTGCCTTGTTGGCAGCAGATCGGCAGTTCCAGAGGCTACCGGAGACCTGGAACCCACGTGGGTCGTCATGGGACCACCAGGTTAGGGTGGTCGCGGCCACGCGGTGCAGCGTTTGTATGGTCTGTGCAGAGAGGAGAGAACAGGGATAGACAGACACATAGTTTACAGGCTACAGAAGAGGCTACGCTAATGCAAGGAAATTGAATGACAAGTGGACTACACGTCTCGAATGTTCAGAAAGTTAAGCTTACGTAGCAAGAATCTTATTGACTAAAATGATTAAAATGATACAGTACTGCTGAAGTAGGCTAGCTGGCAGTAGCTGCGTTGTTGGCACTACACTAATCAAGTCGTTGTAATAATTTCTACAGTGCTGCTATTCGGGGGCTAGCTAGCAGTGTTGATTACGTTACGTTGAGTTAAAGAACGACAATAGCTGGCTAGCTAACCAGGAAATCGGTCTAGACTACACAATTATCTTTGAAACAAAGACGGCTATGTAGCTAGCTATGTAGCTAGCTACGATCAAACAAATCAAACCGTTGTACTGTAGTGAAATGAAAATGTGATACTCCCTGACCGGTGATTGAATTCGAATCAGTAGACGTGTGTGTGGTGACGTTGGCTAGCTGTTAGCTGTTGGCTAGCTAGCAGAGTCTCCTACGTTAAGGACGACAAATAGCTGGCTAGCGAACTTCAGTGAATTAAGATAATCACTCCAAGGCTACACACACTAAACTACACAATTATCTTGGAAACAAAGACCGCTATGTAGCTAGCTAACACTGAACTAATCAAGTCGTACAGTTGAGTGAATAGCACTACAGTGATGCTAATCTGTGTGCGTTAGCTAGCGTTGCTAGCTCCTGGGCGAAAAGCAGTGAAGGCTACGTTAGGGCGACGAAATACGAAATACGATAATTATGCAATTATCTCTGATACAAGGACGGCTATGTAGCTAGCTAAGAAGAATGGCTAAGATTATGTAGCTAGCTAACAGTAAAGCTAAGTGTGTGTGTGTTTCAAGTTTTGTTTGTGTCACGTCCACAAGTGAAATGCCTTTCTTGCTCTAAACCCAACAGTGCAGTAATCAATTACAAAGCGATACTAAAAATAACATAAGGTTGAGCAAAACCCAACGTTGTCAGGATTTGGCCAGGTTGTTCCGGTTTTTGGTCACTAGATGCCCCCATTGTGCCTTTTGACCTTTTGTTTTCCCTTGATCCCCATTATTATTTGCACCTGTGCCTCGTTTCCCCTGATTGTATTTAAACCCTTTGTTTTCCTCTGTTCTTTGCTCTGTGTTTGTATGTTAGCACCCAGCCCTAGTACTCTGAGAACTCTTGTTGATCCCGGTGGACTCTCTTGTGGAATTCTGTTTTTTGTTCTTGTTTGTTTTTTTTTTTTTAGTATCTTTTGAGGCTTTTTGTGCTTTACCTTCCACCTTGTGGATATACCTTTTTTGTCTTGGAGGATTACCTTTGTTCTTGTAGGATTCCTTTTGAGGTTGTGGAGTTACATGTTTTCCTGAAGAACTTCACTTTTTACTTCATTAAATACACCGTCTCAAGTACTGCTGTGTCTGCCTCATCTTCTGGGTCCTGCGGTCTATTCGTGGCTCAGTTGGTTAAGTGACTGTTTCTCACTCCGGAGACCCGGGTTCGTAACCGGGTCCTGACAAACGTGAACTAAAAATAAGAGCTTAGAACAGGAGAAGGTCAGAAGCTGTATCAAGGACTATGAAGGGTCAAATACATCAGCTGATATCTCAAAGTGCTGTACAGAAACCCAGCCTAAAACCCCAAACAGCAAGCAATGCAGGTGTAGAAGCACGGTGGCTAGGAAAAACTCCCTACAAAGGCTGGAACCTGGGAAGAAACCTAGAAATGAACCAGACTCAGAGGGGTGGCCAGTCCTCTTCTGGCTGTGTCGGGTGGAGATTACAAGAGTACATGGCCATTAAGGCCAGATGGTTTTTCAAGATGTCCAAACGTTCATAGATGATCAGCAGGGTCAAATAGTAATCAGTGGTTGTCGAGGGTGCAACAGGTCAGTACCTCAGGAGTAAATGTCAGTTGGCTTTTCATAGCCGAGCATTCAGAGGACGAGACAGCAGATGCGGTAGAGAGTCGAAAACAGCAGGTCCAGAACAAGGTAGCACGTCAGGTGAAGGGTCAGGGTCAGGGTTCTCTAGCCACAGACAGAACAGTTGAAACTGGAGCAGCAGCACGACCAGATGGACTGGGAACAGCCAGGAGTCATCAGGCCAAGTAGTCCTGAGGCATGTTCCTGGGGCTCAGGTCCTCTGGTAGGGGAGGGAGAGAGGAGAGAGAAAATTAGAGGGAGTATACTAAAATTCACACAGGACACCAGATAAGACAGGCTAATGACACCAGATTTAACAGACTGACCCTAGCCCCCGGGCACATAGACTATTGCATCATAGATACTGTCCTCCAGCTGTATAAAAACAAGGTAGAGCTGATACACACAGCACTGATTACATCATCAATGGCGGTTATGTGAAGACCTGTAGTCTTTACTAAGTAGCCTTGTCCCAGATCTTTAAACTTTTATTTAGCGAGCTGGACCCTGGTTCTCATGTATAGCTATGTGCTTTAAACAAACCATCGAACTGTCCAGTGACTCCTCTCACTGCTATGGTATGCATGGTTATGATAGTCAGAGATGAGTGGCTGAAGTTTGAACCAAATGTTACAAGCAGAACTGTAGCTTCAGGTCAACATATGAATGAAGTTCTTACTGGAACTCTCGTCCCACCTGAGGGGTAGTGAAACCACAGCAGACTGGCTGTTGTTCAGGTAGTGAAACCACAGCAGACTGGCTGTTGTTCAGGTAGTGAAACCACAGCAGACTGGCTGTTGTTCAGGTAGTGAAACCACAGCAGACTGGCTGTTGTTCAGGTAGTGAAACCACAGCAGACTGGCTGTTGTTCAGGTAGTGAAACCACAGCAGACTGGTTGTTGTTCAGGTAGTGAAACCACAGCAGACTGGCTGTTGTTCAGGTAGTGAAACCACAGCAGACTGGCTGTTGTTCAGGTAGTGAAACCACAGCAGGCTGGTTGTTGTTCAGGTAGTGAAACCACAGCAGACTGGTTGTTGTTCAGGTAGTGAAACCACAGCAGACTGGCTGTTGTTCAGGTAGTGAAACCACAGCAGACTGGCTGTTGTTCAGGTAGTGAAACCACAGCAGGCTGGTTGTTGTTCAGGTAGTGAAACCACAGCAGACTGGTTGTTGTTCAGGTAGTGAAACCACAGCAGACTGGCTGTTGTTCAGGTAGTGAAACCACAGCAGACTGGTTGTTGTTCAGATTCTTATCTGCAGACTTAATAGCATTGGCTTCTCAAATGAATACCTCGCCTGGTTCACCAACTACTTCTCAGACAGAGTTCAATGTGTCAAATCGGAGGGCCTGTTGTCCGGACATCTCTATGGGGGTGCCACAGGGTTCAATTCTCGGGCCAACTCTTTTGTCTGTACATACCAGTGATGTCGCTCTTGCTGCTGGTGATTCTCTGATCCACCTCTACGCAGACGACACCATTCTGTATACATCGGGTCCTTCTTTGGACACTATGTTTTAACAAACCTCCAGACGAGCTTCAACGCCATATAACACTCCTTCCGTGGCCTCCAACTGCTTTTAAATGCAAGTAAAACTAAGTGCATGCTCTTCAACCGATTGCTGCCTACACCCTCCCGCCCGACTAGCACCACTACTCTGGATGGATCTGACTTAGATATGTGGACAACTGAAAATACCTAGGTGTCTGGTTAGACTGTAAACTCTCCTTCCATACTCACATTAAGCATCTCTAATAAAAATGTAATCTAGAATCTGCTTTCTATTTTGCAACAAAGCCTCCTTCACTCATGCCGCCAAACTTACCCTTGTAAAACTGACTATCCTACCGATAATACACTTTGGCGATGTCATTTACCAAATAGCCCCCAACACTCTACTCAGAAAACTGGATTTAGTCTATCACAGTGCCATCCGTTTTATCACCAAAGCCCCATATACCACCCATCACTACGACATGTATACTCTTGTTGGCTGACCCTCACTACATATCTGTCGCCAAACCCACTGGCTCCAGGTCATCTATAAGTCTTTGCTAGGTAAAGCCCCATCTTATCATGATGGCCTATTTATTGCCTTACCTCTATTATCTTAGCTCATTTGCACACACTGTATATATACTTTATATACTGTATTTTTGACTGTATGTTTGTTTATTCCATGTGTAACTCTGTGTTATTGAATGTGTCAAACAGCTTTGCTTTATCTTGGCCAGGTCGCAGTTGTAAATAAGAACTTGTTCTCAACTAGCCAACCTGGTTAAATAAAGGTGAAATAAATCAAAAATCAGTCAGAAACTTTGCACACACACTTCTGCCATCTTGTGGACAGCATCTTACACATAGAATCCTATCTCGTTGTGTGGCCTTTTTCTTGCATTTCAAAGATGATGGGAAAAACTCATGTTTTTCTTTGTATTATCTTTTACCAGATCTAATGTGTTATATTCTCCTACATTCATTTCACATTTCCATAAACTTCACAGTGTTTCCTTTCAAATTGTACCAATAATATACATATCCTTGCTTCCGGGTCCTGAGTTACCGGCAGTTAGATTTGGGTACTGTATGTTATCCGTAAGCGATGCTTTGGTAGGCTGGACACATAACGTTTTTAACAATGCTTTTTTCATAATATTACCATATGTCCCAGTTGCTTGCCATAGTTTTGAAGTAGTAGCAAAAAAACAGGCCTAATTTTAGTGTAGGGTAAAACACTTTTAACCCTAATTTTAGCATAGGGTAGAACACCTTTAACCCTAATTTTACCGTAGGGTAGAACACTTTTAACCCAAATTTTAGCGTAGGGTAGAACACTTTTAACCCTAATTTTAGGGTAGGGTAGAACACTTTTAACCCTAATTTTAGGGTAGGGTAGGCTAGAACACTTCTAGATTATATTTTAGTTATAATAATAGGTTAGTAAATAACATTATAACACTAAATAGCATTATGATATTATTCCTAATCAAAAGCTATTTAAAATGTTGCTGTCTTTATTATTATTATTTTAATTTATTTATTTATGATATTTATTTTTGCCAGGTAAAACACTTGATAATCCAGCTATATTTGATGTTTTATTTAAAACAGGTGTGACCTAGTAACCTCTATGTGGAAGTCCTCCTTGGGAAAGGAGGGGCAGGTCTGAGACTGATCTCAGGAACTAATAAGAAAAATACCCTTTATTTCTCAGCTGCCTCACCATAGTCTTTATGTGAATTAATAACTTTGAATTGCTCAATATTTCCAATAGATGGCAGCATGAGATCATGACGCATCAGTTATAGGCTATAGCAGCAATATGAATGACATAAAATTGCAACCAAAGACTATATGTCCCATTATTTTCTAAAATGGTTACTCATTAATTTACAGTTATATCTGTCTATCTTGTATGAGGCTTGTGATGCTTTTGGGAGAGCAAAAATATACTATCTATAGCAGGTATTGAACATCGGCTAACTAATCACTAGTCAGATGCACTAACCCCAACTCTAGGAAACATATATTATATATTCATCTTCATATCTCGTATGACACTGCGAGCATACACCCTCTGAGTAGAAAACAATAAAGTCCATCTCGCGGTTAGCACATTTACCTCAACATGTTCCTCCCTTGTGCGAGAAGGCGGAGTGCTCACTGCCGCTGACAGCACAGGCTTTTGTTGTGGCTTGTTGAGTTGATCATGGTATGAGACATGTGAACATGTCACTTGTGTGAGAAGGCACGGCGGGTCGATGCTGGTTGATGAATTTGACAATGGATGAACTAGGAAAATACGTTTCTCGACCAGAGGTGACTGAATTAATGTCAAAGATTATTGATCATAGTTATTTAACTATATATTCATGTACACACTACCTCAATTGGGCCGACCAACCAGTGCTCCGGCACATTGGCTAACCGGGCTATCTGCAATGTGTCCCACCACCTGCCAACCCCTCTTCAGCAGCGCCTCTTCAACCTCAGGAGGCTGAAGAAATTTGGCTTGTCACCAAAATCACTCACAAACTTCTACAGATGCACAATCGAGAGCATCCTGGCGGGCTGTATCACCGCCTGGTATGGCAACTGCTCCGCCCTCAACCGTAAGGCTCTCCAGAGGGTAGTGAGGTCTGCACAACGCATCACCGGGGGCAAACTACCTGCCCTCCAGGACACCTACACCACCCGATGTTACAGGAACGCCATAAAGATCATCAAGGACATCAACCACCCGAGCCACTGCCTGTTCACCCCGCTATCATCCAGAAGGCGAGGTCAGTACAGGTGCATCAAAGCTGGGACCAAGAGACTGAAAAACAGCTTCTATCTCAAGGAACATCAGACTGTTAAACAGCCACCACTAACATTGAGTGGCTGCTGCCAACACACTGACACTGACTCAACTCCAGCCACTTTAATAATGGGAATTGCCTTCTGGATGATAAACATGTATCATCATTATAGTAATAAACATGTATCATCATTATAGTAATAAACATGTATCATCATTATAGTAATACACATGTATCATCATTATAGTAATAAACATGTATCATCATTATAGTAATAAACATGTATCATCATTATAGTAATAAACATGTATCATCATTACAGTAATAAACATGTATCATCATTATAGTAATAAACATGTATCATCATTATAGTAATAAACATGTATCATCATTACAGTAATAAACATGTATCATCATTATAGTAATAAACATGTATCATCATTATAGTAATAAACAGTCATCTGTTAAAATGAAGTTTTGGTTCTTCCTCGTGCGTTAGCAGTGTGGAAAGGGACAGAAAAAAGCTAATGCAGGAGTTTTTCTGTGGGGGGGAAGGGGGGAGTGGTGTGTTCAAGAGAAAACGGATCTTCTGAGATTTCATTCGTTGTGCTGCCGTCTATTATTTAGCAATTGCAAATATTTTTTTCCGAAGTCATGTCGTCATCTGACCATCAGTTTCTAGACCTTGTATACCTAGTAATTACTCAGAATTGCAAAATATACAATATGTGTTAGTTAATTTGATCACTTAAAATCATAAAATAGCCATTTACCACATTACAATGAACAATGCAACAATGGTCCATATACCCTTAAACCAAAAACACCATACATTTAGTTAATTATAACAAATCAAACCCTTTCTTAAATGGCAATCAGCAGTTGGAAAAAATAACAATGTGGTCTCCTGACACTGTTTTGCTAAAAGCTGGGATGGGGCTGGAGAAATGTAACCACTAAAATGTATGGACAGAATTATGGATGCAAGGACTGACCATCCGATTTGACACACTGAACTCTGTCTGCAAAGTAATTGGTGAACCAGGCAAGGCAGTCATCCGAAAAACCGAGGCTACTGAGTCTGCCGATAAGAATATGGTGATTGACAGAGTCGAAAGCCTTGGCAAGGTCGATGAAGACGGCTGCGCAGTACTGTCTTTTATCGATGGCGGTTATGATATCGTTTAGTACCTTGAGTGTGGCTGAGGTGCACCCGTGACCGGCTCGGAAACCAGATTGCACAGCGGAGAAGGTACGGTGGGATTCGAGATGGTCAGTGACCTGTTTGTTGACTTGGCTTTCAAAGACCTTAGATAGGCAGGGCAGGATGGATATAGGTCTGTAACAGTTTGGGTCCAGGGTGTCTCCCCCTTTGAAGAGGGGGATGACTGCGGCAGCTTTCCAATCCTTGGGGATCTCAGACGATATGAAAGAGAGGTTGAACAGGCTGGTAATAGGGGTTGTGACAATGGCGGCGGATAGTTTCAGAAATAAAGGGTCCAGATTGTCAAGCCCAGCTGATTTATACGGGTCCAGGTTTTGCAGCTCTTTCAGAACATCTGCTATCTGGATTTGGGTAAAGGAGAACCCGGAGAGGCTTGGGTGAGGAGCTGCGGGGGGGGCGGAGCTGTTGGCCGAGGTTGGAGTAGCCAGGTGGAAGGCATGGCCAGCCGTTGAGAAATGCTTGTTGAAGTTTTCGATAATCATGGATTTATCGGTGGTGACCGTGTTACCTAGCCTCAGTGCAGTGTGCAGCTGGGAGGAGGTGCTCTTGTTCTCCATGGACTTCACAGTGTCCCAGAACTTTTTGGAGTTGGAGCTACAGGATGCAAACTTCTGCCTGAAGAAGCTGGCCTTAGCTTTCCTGACTGACCGCGTGTATTGGTTCCTGACTTCCATGTTATGAGACTATACAGGACTGACCATCCATGGTACACAAATGATAGTTTAACCATGTTATGTTAACCAGTTTTATTTATTAACCCTTATTTACAAACATTGGAGTAAAACAAGCTTGCATTTTGGGTTCTGATAGAGAATGACACTCGAACAAAGCTCATAAGTTATATTTTTTTCTGAATCAGATATCATTAGATATAGTTAGATATCATTAGATATAGTTAGATATCATTAGATATAGTTAGATATCATTAGATATAGTTAGATATCATTTGATATAGTTAGATATCATTGGATATAGTTAGATATCATTAGATATAGTTAGATATCATTAGATATAGTTAGATATGATATCATTAGATATAGTTAGATATAGTTAGATATCATTAGATATAGTTAGATATCATTTGATATAGTTAGATATCATTGGATATAGTTAGATATCATTAGATATAGTTAGATATCATTGGATATAGTTAGATATCATTGGATATAGTTAGATATCATTAGATATAGTTAGATATCATTAGATATAGTTAGATATCATTAGATATAGTTAGATATCATTAGATATAGTTAGATATCATTGGATATAGTTAGATATCATTAGATATAGTTAGATATCATTAGATATAGTTAGATATCATTAGATATAGTTAGATATCATTAGATATAGTTAGATATCATTGGATATAGTTAGATATCATTAGATATAGTTAGATATCATTAGATATAGTTAGATATCATTGGATATAGTTAGATATCATTAGATATAGTCAGATATCATTAGATATAGTTAGATATCATTAGATATAGTTAGATATCATTAGATATAGTTAGATATCATTAGATATAGTCAGATATCATTAGATATAGTTAGATATCATTAGATATAGTTAGATATCATTAGATATAGTCAGATATCATTAGATATAGTTAGATATCATTAGATATAGTTAGATATCATTGGATATAGTTAGATATCATTAATTTATAAGTAAAAACATTGATGTAACTGTTGATTCACCTTTAACAGAAACACACACTGGAAATGAGTGTATTGTATATTTATCTCTGTCTATTGTGTATTTATCTCTGTCTTTGGTAGATCTTCAGAGCCTTTGATTTGTTTTTAGAAGTGTGCTACCTGTTTGCCATGTAATCAGAGAATTAGAATCATGTGAATAATGAAAAGTGAAGTTATTGCAAGATCAAACCACAAAATGTTGAACACAAAAAAAGGCAAATGGTAGCAGATAAATAGTAAGCTGATGAAATAAGACTGCTTTTTAGACATTCCTATTTCCCCAACGTAAAGGCCATGTCTGTTTACTTTCTACACAATTAGTTCTTTTTCAGTTTCATCCTAAGAACAGATTGTAGTGGTAAAATATAGAAGGGCTACATTTAGTTGTGCTATTTAGGGGAAATGGAATTCTAAGCATCATTTCAGTCAGAAGAGGCTCTGCAAAGGTTTTTTTCAATTAATTTGCTATGGCCTCGTGCTAGTGTTCCTGCCTTGGGTGGTGAATTTTGAATTGTTCTATTGTCCAGCCTAGCTTTGACTAACCCAATCCATTATATTTGAGTCTGATAAGCAAAGTTTCATCTCCTAATCATGTTTTAGCTCCCCGTCATTTATAATCTCTTCTTGTTGGCTAATGAGCTAGCCATCTTGTCATTGTCATTAAGGCTGAACATATTAATCAGTGTGTGGCAATAACTAACAAGCTACCACGTTATTTAGCTAATTAGGTTGCCTCTAACAATGCTGGCGAGCTAGTTATCTAAGCTAGTGCCAGTGTTAGCTATGCAATGTTAGCTAGCTAGGTGGCTAATGTTAGACACCTCTGATTGAATAACATTACTTTCAATAGCTAATGTTTGGTCTATGTTGTGATTACCACTTGATGTTTAAATAAAGTGGTAATTAAATAAGTTAGCTAAATAGCTAGGTTAGTCCATTCTTTTTGACATTGAGCCAAACTAGTTTTTCGGCCAGGTCATGGCTTGTTTTTTTTGCCATGGTGAATGTTTCTTTTGAGGGGGTCATAATTTTTCAGTCGGAAAGAGAGTGCTGGTGACAAGCCCAGACGAGGAAGGTAATGAACATGTCAGTGTATAGGCAGCATGTGAATTCATTAAAAATACTATGCCTTTCACCTATAATGCTAACTAAATGTCAATGGTTAAGTCTAAATGCATTCAAATCTGATTAACATTCTACACTGCCAATGATGTAGCTGATATATTTAAAATGTTTGTATTAATATTGGTTCTCAAATTTGAAATGTTTAATACAACCGACATTAAAGAGCAGAACCACCAGTAGGGCCACTACCTCCACATAAACACTGCTCAGCATCATCAGACCACCAGCAGGGCTACTACCTCCACATAAACAATGCTCAGCATCATCAGACCACCAGCAGGGCCACTACCTCCACATAAACACTGCTCAGCATCATCAGACCACCAGCAGGGCCCCTACCTCCACATAAACACTGCTCAGCATCATCAGACCACCACCAGGGCCCCTACCTCCACATAAACACTGCTCAGCATCATCAGACCACCAGCAGGGCTACTACCTCCACATAAACACTGCTCAGCATCATCAGACCACCAGTAGGGCTACTACCTCCACATAAACACTGCTCAGCATCATCAGACCACCACCAGGGCCCCTACCTCCACATAAACACTGCTCAGCATCATCAGACCACCAGCAGGGCTACTACCTCCACATAAACACTGCTCAGCATCATCAGACCACCAGTAGGGCTACTACCTCCACATAAACACTGCTCAGCATCATCAGACCACAAGTAGGGCCACTACCTCCACATAAACACTGCTCAGCATCATCAGACCACCAGTAGGGCTACTACCTCCACATAAACACTGCTCAGCATCATCAGACCACAAGTAGGGCCACTACCTCCACATAAACACTGCTCAGCATCATCAGACCACCAGCAGGGCCACTACCTCCACATAAACACTGCTCAGCATCATCAGACCACCAGCAGGACCACTACCTCCACATAAACACTGCTCAGCATCATCAGACCACCAGCAGGGCCACTACCTCCACATAAACACTGCTCAGCATCATCAGACCACCAGTAGGGCCCCTACCTCCACATAAACACTGCTCAGCATCATCAGACCACCAGCAGGGCCCCTACCTCCACATAAACACTGCTCAGCATCATCAGACCACCAGTAGGGCCACTACCTCCACATAAACACTGCTCAGCATCATCAGACCACCAGTAGGGCCACTACCTCCACATAAACACTGCTCAGCATCATCAGACCACCAGCAGGGCCACTACCTCCACATAAACACTGCTCAGCATCATCAGACCACTAGCAGGGCCCCTACCTCCACATAAACACTGCTCAGCATCATCAGACCACCAGTAGGGCCACTACCTCCACATAAACACTGCTCAGCAAGAGTTAGAGTCAGGGCCAGAAAAGAGTTAGAGTCAGGGCCAGAAAAGAGTTAGAGTCAGGGCCAGAAAAGAGTTAGAGTCAGGGCCAGAGAAGAGTTAGAGTCAGGGCCAGAGAAGAGTTACAGTCGGGGCCAGAGAAGGGTTTGAGTCGGGGCCAGAGAAGAGTTACAGTCGGGGCCAGAGAAGGGTTTGAGTCAGGGCCAGAGAAGAGTTACAGTCAGGGCCAGAGAAGGGTTTGAGTCGGTGCCAGAGAAGAGTTAGAGTCAGGGCCAGAGAAGAGTTAGAGTCGGGGCCAGAGAAGAGTTAGAGTCAGGGCCAGAGAAGAATTAGAGTCAGGGCCAGAGAAGAATTAGAGTCAGGGCCAGAGAAGAGTTAGAGTCGGAGCCAGAGAAGAGTTAGAGTCGGGGCCAGAGAAGAGTTAGAGTCGGATGCCAGAGAAGAGTTAGAGTCGGTGCCAGAGAAGAGTTAGAGTCGGAGCCAGAGAAGAGTTAGAGTCGGGGCCAGAGAAGAGTTAGAGTCAGGGCCAGAGAAGAGAAGAGTTAGAGTCAGAGCCAGAGAAGAGTTACAGTCGGGGCCAGAGAAGGGTTTGAGTCAGGGCCAGAGAAGAGTTACAGTCGGGGCCAGAGAAGGGTTTGAGTCTGGGCCAGAGAAGGGTTTGAGTCGGTGCCAGAGAAGGGTTTGAGTCGGTGCCAGAGAAGGGTTAGAGTCGGGGCCAGAGAAGAGTTAGAGTCAGGGCCAGAGAAGGGTTTGAGTCAGGGCCAGAGAAGAGTTAGAGTTGGGGCCAGAGAAGAGAAGAGTCCTGGCCAGAGAAGAGTTATAGTCAGGGCCAGAGATGAGTTACAGTCGGTGCCAGAGAAGAGTTAGAGTCGGAGCCAGAGAAGAGTTAGAGTCAGGGCCAGAGAAGAGTTACAGTCGGGGCCAGAGAAGAGTTAGAGTCAGGGCCAGAGAAGAGTTAGAGTCGGGGCCAGAGAAGGGTTTGAGTCGGTGCCAGAGAAGAGTTAGAGTTGGGGCCAGAGAAGTGTTAGAGTCAGGGCCAGAGAAGAGTTAGAGTCAGGGCCAGAGAAGAGTTAGAGTCGGGGCCAGAGAAGAGTTAGAGTCGGGGCCAGAGAAGGGTTAGAGTCAGGGCCAGAGAAGAGTTAGAGTCAGGGCCAGAGAAGAGTTAGAGTCAGGGCCAGAGAAGAGTTAGAGTCAGGGCCAGAGAAGGGTTAGAGTCAGAGCCAGAGAAGAGTTAGAGTCAGGGCCAGAGAAGGGTTTGAGTCGGTGCCAGAGAAGAGTTAGAGTTGGGGCCAGAGAAGTGTTAGAGTCAGGGCCAGAGAAGAGTTAGAGTCAGGGCCAGAGAAGAGTTAGAGTCGGGGCCAGAGAAGGGTTAGAGTCGGGGCCAGAGAAGAGTTAGAGTCAGGGCCAGAGAAGAGTTAGAGTCAGGGCCAGAGAAGAGTTAGAGTCAGGGCCAGAGAAGGGTTAGAGTCAGAGCCAGAGAAGAGTTAGAGTCAGGGCCAGAGAAGAGTTAGAGTCAGGGCCAGAGAAGGGTTAGAGTCGGGGCCAGAGAAGGGTTTGAGTCAGGGCCAGAGAAGGGTTAGAGTCGGGGCCAGAGAACAGTTAGAGTCAGGGCCAGAGAAGAGTTAGAGTCAGGGCCAGAGAAGGGTTTGAGTCAGGGCCAGAGAAGAGTTAGAGTTGGGGCCAGAGAAGAGAAGAGTCCTGGCCAGAGAAGAGTTATAGTCAGGGCCAGAGATGAGTTACAGTCGGTGCCAGAGAAGAGTTAGAGTCGGAGCCAGAGAAGAGTTAGAGTCAGGGCCAGAGAAGAGTTACAGTCGGGGCCAGAGAAGAGTTAGAGTCAGGGCCAGAGAAGAGTTTGAGTCGGGGCCAGAGAAGGGTTTGAGTCGGTGCCAGAGAAGGGTTTGAGTCGGTGCCAGAGAAGGGTTAGAGTCGGGGCCAGAGAAGGGTTTGAGTCAGGGCCAGAGAAGAGTTAGAGTCAGGGCCAGAGAAGAGTTAGAGTCGGGGCCAGAGAAGAGTTAGAGTCAGGGCCAGAGAAGAGTTAGAGTCAGGGCCAGAGAAGAGTTAGAGTCGGGGCCAGAGAAGAGTTACAGTCGGGGCCAGAGAAGAGTTAGAGTCGGGGCCAGAGAAGAGTTACAGTCGGGGCCAGAGAAGAGTTAGAGTCAGGGCCAGAGAAGAGTTACAGTCGGGGCCAGAGAAGAGTTAGAGTCAGGGCCAGAGAAGAGTTAGAGTCGGAGCCAGAGAAGAGTTAGAGTCAGGGCCAGAGAAGAGTTAGAGTCGGGGCCAGAGAAGAGTTACAGTCGGGGCCAGAGAAGAGTTAGAGTCAGGGCCAGAGAAGAGTTACAGTCGGGGCCAGAGAAGAGTTTGAGTCAGGGCCAGAGAAGGGTTATAGTCGGGGCCAGAGAAGAGTTAGAGTCAGGGCCAGAGAAGGGTTTGAGTCAGGGCCAGAGAAGAGTTATAGTCAGGGCCAGAGAAGAGTCAGAGTCAGGGCCAGAGAAGAGTTAGAGTCAGGGCCAGAGAAGAGTTAGAGTCAGGGCCAGAGAAGAGTTAGAGTCGGGGCCAGAGAAGAGTCAGAGTCAGGGCCAGAGAAGAGTTAGAGTCAGGGCCAGAGAAGAGTTACAGTCAGGGCCAGAGAAGAGTTAGAGTCAGGGCCAGAGAAGAGTTAGAGTCAGGGCCAGAGAAGAGTTAGAGTCGGGGCCAGAGAAGAGTTAGAGTCGGGGCCAGAGAAGAGTTAGAGTCGGGGCCAGAGAAGAGTTAGAGTCAGGGCCAGAGAAGAGTTAGAGTCAGGGCCAGAGAAGTGTTAGAGTCAGGGCCAGAGAAGAGTTAGAGTCAGAGCCAGAGAAGAGTTAGAGTCGGAGCTAGAGAAGAGTTAGAGTCGGAGCCAAAGAAGAGTTAGAGTCAGGGCCAGAGAAGAGTTAGAGTCAGGGCCAGAGAAGAGTTAGAGTTGGGGCCAGAGAAGGGTTATAGTCGGGGCCAGAGAAGAGTTAGAGTCACGGCCAGAGAAGAGTTAGAGTCAGGGCCAGAGAAGGGTTAGAGTCAGGGCCAGAGAAGAGTTAGAGTCAGGGCCAGAGAAGAGTTAGAGTCAGGGCCAGAGAAGAGTTAGAGTCAGGGCCAGAGAAGAGTTAGAGTCGGGGCCAGAGAAGAGTTAGAGTCAGGGCCAGAGAAGAGTTTGAGTCAGGGCCAGAGAAGGGTTAGAGTCGGGGCCAGAGAACAGTTAGAGTCAGGGCCAGAGAAGAGTTAGAGTCAGGGCCAGAGAAGGGTTTGAGTCAGGGCCAGAGAAGAGTTAGAGTTGGGGCCAGAGAAGAGAAGAGTCCTGGCCAGAGAAGAGTTATAGTCAGGGCCAGAGATGAGTTACAGTCGGTGCCAGAGAAGAGTTAGAGTCGGGGCCAGAGAAGAGTTACAGTCGGGGCCAGAGAAGAGTTAGAGTCAGGGCCAGAGAAGAGTTACAGTCGGGGCCAGAGAAGAGTTTGAGTCAGGGCCAGAGAAGGGTTATAGTCGGGGCCAGAGAAGAGTTAGAGTCAGGGCCAGAGAAGGGTTTGAGTCAGGGCCAGAGAAGAGTTATAGTCGGGGCCAGAGAAGAGTCAGAGTCAGGGCCAGAGAAGAGTTAGAGTCAGGGCCAGAGAAGAGTTAGAGTCAGGGCCAGAGAAGAGTTAGAGTCGGGGCCAGAGAAGAGTCAGAGTCAGGGCCAGAGAAGAGTTAGAGTCAGGGCCAGAGAAGAGTTACAGTCAGGGCCAGAGAAGAGTTAGAGTCAGGGCCAGAGAAGAGTTAGAGTCGGAGCCAGAGAAGAGTTAGAGTCGGAGCCAGAGAAGAGTTAGAGTCGGGGCCAGAGGAGAGTTAGAGTCGGGGCCAGAGAAGAGTTAGAGTCAGGGCCAGAGAAGAGTTAGAGTCAGGGCCAGAGAAGTGTTAGAGTCAGGGCCAGAGAAGAGTTAGAGTCAGAGCCAGAGAAGAGTTAGAGTCGGAGCTAGAGAAGAGTTAGAGTCGGAGCCAAAGAAGAGTTAGAGTCAGGGCCAGAGAAGAGTTAGAGTCAGGGCCAGAGAAGAGTTAGAGTTGGGGCCAGAGAAGGGTTATAGTCGGGGCCAGAGAAGAGTTAGAGTCACGGCCAGAGAAGAGTTAGAGTCAGGGCCAGAGAAGGGTTAGAGTCAGGGCCAGAGAAGAGTTAGAGTCAGGGCCAGAGAAGAGTTAGAGTCAGGGCCAGAGAAGAGTTAGAGTCAGGGCCAGAGAAGAGTTACAGTCCAGAGAAGAGTTAGAGTCGGGGTCAGAGAAGAGTTAGAGTCAGGGCCAGAGAAGAGTTAGAGTCAGGGCCAGAGAGAGTTAGAGTCAGGGCCAGGTTAGAGTCGGGGCCAGAGAAGAGTTAGAGTCAGGGCCAGAGAAGAGTTAGAGTCAGGGCCAGAGAAGGGTTTGAGTCAGGGCCAGAGAAGAGTTAGAGTCAGGGGCCAGAGAAGAGTTAGAGTCAGGGCCAGAAAGAGTTAGAGTCAGGGCCAGAGAAGAGTTAGAGTCAGGGCCAGAGAAGAGTTAGAGTCGCTCCAACAGTGAGAAGCATAGTTAGAGTCAGGTCCAGAGAAGAGTTAGAGTCGGGCCAGAGAAGAGTTAGAGTCAGGGCCAGAGAAGAGTTACAGTCGGGGCCAGAGAAGAGTTAGAGTCAGGGCCAGAGAAGAGTTTGAGTCGGGGCCAGAGAAGGGTTTGAGTCGGTGCCAGAGAAGGGTTTGAGTCGGTGCCAGAGAAGGGTTAGAGTCGGGGCCAGAGAAGGGTTTGAGTCAGGGCCAGAGAAGAGTTAGAGTCAGGGCCAGAGAAGAGTTAGAGTCGGGGCCAGAGAAGAGGTAGAGTCAGGGCCAGAGAAGAGTTAGAGTCAGGGCCAGAGAAGAGTTAGAGTCGGGGCCAGAGAAGAGTTACAGTCGGGGCCAGAGAAGAGTTAGAGTCAGGGCCAGAGAAGAGTTACAGTCGGGGCCAGAGAAGAGTTAGAGTCAGGGCCAGAGAAGAGTTACAGTCGGGGCCAGAGAAGAGTTAGAGTCAGGGCCAGAGAAGAGTTAGAGTCGGAGCCAGAGAAGAGTTACAGTCAGGGCCAGAGAAGAGTTAGAGTCGGGGCCAGAGAAGAGTTACAGTCGGGGCCAGAGAAGAGTTAGAGTCAGGGCCAGAGAAGAGTTACAGTCGGGGCCAGAGAAGAGTTAGAGTCAGGGCCAGAGAAGAGTTACAGTCGGGGCCAGAGAAGAGTTAGAGTCAGGGCCAGAGAAGAGTTAGAGTCGGAGCCAGAGAAGAGTTACAGTCAGGGCCAGAGAAG
Source organism: Oncorhynchus keta (assembly GCF_023373465.1). NCBI lineage: Eukaryota > Metazoa > Chordata > Actinopteri > Salmoniformes > Salmonidae > Oncorhynchus > Oncorhynchus keta. The sequence goes on along the minus strand of NW_026282181.1, from coordinate 10,704 downwards.
AGTTAGAGTCGGGGCCAGAGAAGAGTTAGAGTCAGGGCCAGAGAAGGGTTATAGTCGGGGCCAGAGAAGAGTTAGAGTCAGGGCCAGAGAAGGGTTTGAGTCAGGGCCAGAGAAGAGTCAGAGTCAGGGCCAGAGAAGAGTTAGAGTCAGGGCCAGAGAAGAGTTAGAGTCAGGGCCAGAGAAGAGTTAGAGTCAGGGGCCAGAGAAGAGTCAGAGTCAGGGCCAGAGAAGAGTTAGAGTCAGGGCCAGAGAAGAGTTACAGTCAGGGCCAGAGAAGAGTTAGAGTCTAGGCCAAGTTAGAGTCAGGGCCAGAGAAGAGTTAGAGTCAGGGCCAGAGAAGAGTTAGAGTCAGGGCCAGAGAAGAGTTAGAGTCAGGGCCAGAGAAGTCAGTTAGAGTCAGAGCCAGAGAAGAGTTAGAGTCGGAGCCAAAGAAGAGTTAGAGTCAGGGCCAGAGAAGAGTTAGAGTCAGGGCCAGAGAAGAGTTAGAGTTGGGGCCAGAGAAGGGTTATAGTCACGGGCCAGAGAAGAGTTAGAGTCACGGGCCAGAGAAGAGTTAGAGTCAGGGCCAGAGAAGAGTTAGAGTCAGGGCCAGAGAAGAGTTAGAGTCAGGGCCAGAGAAGAGTTAGAGTCAGGGCCAGAGAAGAGTTAGAGTCAGGGCCAGAGAAGAGTTAGAGTCGGGGCCAGAGAAGAGTTAGAGTCAGGGCCAGAGAAGAGTTAGTCAGGGTCAGGGAGTTAGAGTCAGGGCCAGAGAAGAGTTAGAGTCAGGGCCAGAGAAGAGTTAGAGTCAGGGCCAGAGAAGAGTTAGAGTCAGAGAAGAGTTAGAGTCAGGGCGAGAGAGAGTTAGAGTCAGAAGAGTTAGAGTCAGGGCCAGAGAAGAGTTAGAGTCAGGGCCAGAGAAGAGTTAGAGTCAGGGCCAGAGAAGAGTTAGAGTCAGGGCCAGAGAAGAGTTAGAGTCAGGGCAGAGAAGAGTTAGAGTCAGGGCCAGAGAAGAGTTAGAGTCAGGGCCAGAGAAGAGTTAGAGTCAGGGCCAGAGAAGAGTTAGAGTCAGGGCCAGAGAAGAGTTAGAGTCAGGGCCAGAGAAGAGTTAGAGTCAGGGCCAGAGAAGAGTTAGAGTCGGGGCCAGAGAAGAGTTAGAGTCGGGGCCAGAGAAGAGTTAGAGTCGGGGTCAGAGAAGAGTTAGAGTCGGGGCCAGAGAAGAGTTAGAGTCAGGGCCAGAGAAGAGTTAGAGTCAGGGCCAGAGAAGAGTCAGAGTCAGGGCCAGAGAAGAGTCAGAGTAAGGGCCAGAAAAGAGTTAGAGTCGGGGCCAGAGAAGAGTTAGAGTCAGGGCCAGAGAAGAGTCAGAGTCAGGGCCAGAGAAGAGTCAGAGTCAGGGCCAGAGAAGAGTTAGAGTCGGGGCCAGAGAAGAGTTAGAGTCGGGGCCAGAGAAGAGTTAGAGTCAGGGTCAGAGAGTCAGAGTCAGAGATACCACAAAGACCCCTAACAACATGGATCACTCTAATGACACCACCAAGACCCCTAACAACATGGATCACTCTAATGACACCACCAAGACCCCTAACAACATGGATCACTCTAATGACACCACAAAGACCCCTAACAACATGGATCACTCTAATGACACCACAAAGACCCCTAACAACATGGATCACTCTGTCACCACTAAGACCCCTAACAACATGAAACTGAACTCCCCCTGCATATTGTATTGTATTCTAGTCCAACAGAAACTGAACTCCCCCTGCATATTGTATTGTATTCTAGTCCAACAGAAACTGAACTCCCCCTGCATATTGTATTGTATTCTAGTCCAACAGAAACTGAACTCCCCCTGCATATTGTATTGTATTCTAGTCCAACAGAAACTGAACTCCCCCTGCATATTGTATTGTATTCTAGTCCAACAGAAACCCTTTGACAGAGCTTTACTCTCTTTGTGTGGCTGCCAGTTTGCAAATTTGTTTGATATTCTTTGGGGATATTATTTTCTCTTTGGAAAGCTTCTTCTTAAGTTGCATCAATACGCTCTGTTTTCCCCCTGTCCCGTTCACCACCAGGATTACTATGTCATTGTGGAAATGTTCTTTTTGGGCCACCTCATGTTTTTATATTGGTGGACAATTTCGAGAAGTTCTTGAGGTTTTTCATAACAGAATGTATACCAGGCAGGATAAACGAGTAACCTCTGGAAATGAAATTCCTTGAACCTTTTCCCTGACGTTCTTCTTCTATTGCCTTATTGGGGGCTGTGTAATCAACTTCGGTGACCCTAGAACCATTTTGCCTCTCAATGGTTAATTGTGTACTTTGCCTCAAGCCCGTGCCAACCTACAATACCAGTCGAAAGTTCGGACACACCTATTCATTCAATGGTTTTTCTTTATTTTTTACTAATTTCTACATTGTAGAATTATAGTGAAGACATCACAACTATGAATTAACAGATATGGAATCATGTGCTAACCAAAAAAGTGTTACACAAATCAAAATATATTTTATACTTTAGATTCTTCAAAGTAGCCACACTTTGTCTTGATGACAGCTTTGCAAACTCTTGGCATTCTCTCAACCAGCTTCACCTGGAATGCTTTTTCAAAAGTCTTCAAGGAGTTCCCACATTTGCTGAGCACTTGTTGGCGGCTTTTTCTTCACTCTGCAGTCTAACTCATCCCAAGCCATCTCAATTGGGTTGAGGTCAGGTGAATGTGGAGGCCAGGTCATCTGATGCAGCACTTCATCACTCTAGTTCTTGGTCAAATAGCCCTTACACAGCCTGTAGGTGTGTTTTGGGTCATTGTCCTGTTGGAAAACAAATGATAGTCCCACTAAGCACATACCAAATGAGTGGCGTATAGCTGCAGAATGTTGTGGTAGCCATGCTGTTTAAGTGTGCCTTGAATTATAAATCACAGACAGTGTCACCAGCAAAACACCCCCACACCATCACACCTCCTCTTCCATCCTTCATGGTGGGAACCACACATCCGTTCACCTACTCTGCTTCTCACAAAGACACAGCGGTTGGAACCAAAAATCTCAAATTTGGACTCATCAGACAGTTTCCCATTGGTCTAATGTCCATTGCTCATTTAGATCAATAGAGTCCATATTAACAAAGGAAATTGAAGGACTAACAGTACAGTTAGATAGCAATAAAAACGGTACTATAGAGGCACAGAATAAGTTAGAGGAAAAACAAAAAGAAATGGAGGAACTTATTCAACAAAGATCCAGTGTAATATATTATAAAACATAAAGAGAACTGGATGGAATATGGGGAAAAATGCACCAAATTCTTTTTCAAATTATTACTGAAACAGGACTCAAGTGGTATATATAAAGATCCAGTCCATTTAAAAAATTGGAGACCTCTTACACTTCAGTGTTGTGATGCAAAAATCCTAGCAAAATGCTTGGCGCATAGAATTTAAAAAGTATTGTCAGATATTATTCATCCTAATCAGACAGGTTTTTTTTACATGGACGATCCATTGGAGATAATATAAGACAAGTACTGGAAACAATAGAATACTATGAAATATCGGAGACACCAGGCCTGGTTTTAATAGCTGATTTTGAAAAGGCATTTGATAAAGTACGACTGGAGTTTATATATAAATGCCTAGAATATTTCAATTTTGGGGAATCTCTTATAAAATGGGTTAAATGTATGTATAGTAACCCTAGGTGTAAAATAGTAAATAATGGCTACATCTCAGAAAGTTTTAAACTGTCAAGAGGAGTAAAACAAAGTCGTCCACTATCGGCATATCTATTTATTATTGCCATTGAAATGTTAGCTGCTAAGATTAGATCAAACAATAATATTAAGGGATTAGAAATCCGTGGCCTAGAAACTAAGGTGTCATTGTACGCTGTTGATACAGGTTTTCTTTTAAAACCACAATTAGAGTCTCTTCATGGCCTCATAGAGGATCTAGATACTTGTTCTAACCTCTCTGGATTAAAACCAAATTAGAGTCTCTTCATGGCCTCATAGAGGATCTAGATACTTGTTCTAACCTCTCTGGATTAAAACCAAATTAGAGTCTCTTCATGGCCTCATAGAGGATCTAGATACTTGTTCTAACCTCTCTGGATTAAAACCAAATTAGAGTCTCTTCATGGCCTCATAGATGATCTAGATACTTGTTCTAACCTCTCTGGATTAAAACCAAATTAGAGTCTCTTCATGGCCTCATAGAGGATCTAGATACTTGTTCTAACCTCTCTGGATTAAAACCACAAGTAGAATCCCTCCACAGCCTCATAGAGGATCTAGATACTTGTTCTAACCTCTCTGGATTAAAACCACAAGTAGAATCCCTCCACAGCCTCATAGAGGATCTAGATACTTGTTCTAACCTCTCTGGATTAAAACCAAATTAGAGTCTCTTCATGGCCTCATAGAGGATCTAGATACTTGTTCTAACCTCTCTGGATTAAAACCAAATTAGAGTCTCTTCATGGCCTCATAGATGATCTAGATACTTGTTCTAACCTCTCTGGATTAAAACCAAATTAGAGTCTCTTCATGGCCTCATAGAGGATCTAGATACTTGTTCTAACCTCTCTGGATTAAAACCACAAGTAGAATCCCTCCACAGCCTCATAGAGGATCTAGATACTTGTTCTAACCTCTCTGGATTAAAACCACAAGTAGAATCCCTCCACAGCCTCATAGAGGATCTAGATACTTGTTCTAACCTCTCTGGATTAAAACCAAATTATGAGTCTCTTCGTGGCCTCATAGATGATCTAGATACTTGTTCTAACCTCTATGGATTAAAACCAAATTAGAGTCTCTTCATGGCCTCATAGAGGATCTAGATACTTGTTCTAACCTCTATGGATTACAACCACAAGTAGAATCCCTCCATGACCTCATAGAGGATCTAGATACTTGTTCTAACCTCTCTGGATTACAACCACAAGTAGAATCCCTCCATGACCTCATAGAGGATCTAGATACTTGTTCTAACCTCTATGGATTACAACTAAATTATGATACGTGTACTATATTACGTATTGGATCACAAAAAAATGCTAATTTTACATTACCGTGTAGTTTACCAATAAAATGGTCTGATTGTCACGTTCTGACCTTAGTTCTTTGGTTATGTCCTTGTTTAGTATGGTCAGGACGTGAGTTGGGTGGGTTTTCTATTTTCCTTTTTCTATGATTTGGGATTTCGGTGTTTGGCCAGGTATGGTTCTCAATCAGAGGCAGCTGTCAATCGTTGTCCCTGATTGAGAACCATACTTAGGTAGCCTGGTTTCACTTTTGAGTGGTGGGTGATTGTTTCCTGTGTCTGTGTGTTCCACACGGAACTGTTTCCTGGGTGATTGTTTCCTGTGTCTGTGTGTTCCACACGGAACTGTTTCCTGGGTGATTGTTTCCTGTGTCTGTGTGTTCCACACAGAACTGTTTCCTGGGTGATTGTTTCCTGTGTCTGTGTGTTCCACACGGAACTGTTTCCTGGGTGATTGTTTCCTGTGTCTGTGTGTTCCACACGGAACTGCCCCCTGGGTGATTGTTTCCTGTGTCTGTGTTCCACACGGAACTGTTTCCTGGGTGATTGTTTCCTGTGTCTGTGTGTTCCACATGGAACTGTTTCCTGGGTGATTGTTTCCTGTGTCTGTGTGTTCCACACGGAACTGTTTCCTGGGTGATTGTTTCCTGTGTCTGTGTGTTCCACACGGAACTGTTTCCTGGGTGATTGTTTCCTGTGTCTGTGTGTTCCACACGGAACTGTTTCCTGGGTGATTGTTTCCTGTGTCTGTGTGTTCCACATGGAACTGTTTCCTGGGTGATTGTTTCCTGTGTCTGTGTGTTCCACACGGAACTGTTTCCTGGGTGATTGTTTCCTGTGTCTGTGTGTTCCACACAGAACTGTTTCCTGGGTGATTGTTTCCTGTGTCTGTGTGTTCCACACGGAACTGTTTCCTGGGTGATTGTTTCTTGTGTCTGTGTGTTCCACACGGAACTGTTTCCTGGGTGATTGTTTCATTTACATTTACATTTACATTTAAGTCATTTAGCAGACGCTCTTATCCAGAGCGACTTACAAATTGGTGCATACACCTTATGACATCCAGTGGAACAGCCACTTTACAACAGTGTATCTAAATCGTTTTAGGGGGGTGAGAAGGATTACTTACCCTATCCTAGGTATTCCTTGAAGAGGTGGGGTTTCAGGTGTCTCCGGAAGGTGGTGATTGACTCCGCTGTCCTGGCGTCGTGAGGGAGTTTGTTCCACCATTGGGGGGCCAGAGCAGCGAACAGTTTTGACTGGGCTGAGCGGGAACTGTACTTCCTCAGTGGTAGGGAGGCGAGCAGGCCAGAGGTGGATGAACGCAGTGCCCTTGTTTGGGTGTAGGGCCTGATCAGAGCCTGGAGGTACTGAGGTGCCGTTCCCCTCACAGCTCCGTAGGCAAGCACCATGGTCTTGTAGCGGATGCGAGCTTCAACTGGAAGCCAGTGGAGAGAGCGGAGGAGCGGGGGTGACGTGAGAAACTTGGGAAGGTTGAACACCAGACGGGCTGCGGCGTTCTGGATGAGTTGTAGGGGTTTAATGGCACAGGCAGGGAGCCCAGCCAACAGCGAGTTGCAGTAATCAAGACGGGAGATGACAAGTGCCTGGATTAGGACCTGCGCCGCTTCCTGTGTGAGGCAGGGTCGTACTCTGCGGATGTTGTGGAGCATGAACCTACAGGAACGGGACACCGCCTTGATGTTAGTTGAGAACGACAGGGTGTTGTCCAGGATCACGCCAAGGTTCTTAGCGCTCTGGGAGGGAGGACACAATGGAGTTGTCAACCGTGATGGCGAGATCATGGAACGGGCAGTCCTTCCCCGGGAGGAAGAGGAGCTCCGTCTTGCTGAGGTTCAGCTTGAGGTGGTGATCCGTCATCCACACTGATATGTCTGCCAGACATGCAGAGATGCGATTCGCCACCTGGTCATCAGAAGGGGGAAAGGAGAGATTAATTGTGTGTCGTCTGCATAGCAATGATAGGAGAGACCATGTGAGGTTATGACAGAGCCAAGTGACTTGGTGTATAGCGAGAATAAGAGAGGCCTAGAACAGAGCCCTGGGGACACCAGTGGTGAGAGCGCGTGGTGAGGAGACAGATTCTCGCCACGCCACCTGGTAGGAGCGACCTGTCAGGTAGGGACGCAATCCAAGCGTGGGCCGCGCCGGAGATGCCCAACTGGAGAGGGTGGAGAGGAGGATCTGATGGTTCACAGTATCGAAGGCAGCCGATAGGTCTAGAAGGATGAGAGCAGAGGAGAGAGAGTTAGCTTTAGCAGTGCGGAGCGCCTCCGTGATACAGAGAAGAGCAGTCTCAGTTGAATGACTAGTCTTGAAACCTGACTGATTTGGATCAAGAAGGTCATTCTGAGAGAGATAGCGGTAGAGCTGGCCAAGGACGGCACGCTCAAGAGTTTTGGAGAGAAAAGAGAGAAGGGATACTGGTCTGTAGTTGTTGACATCGGAGGGATCGAGTGTAGGTTTTTTTTTCAGAAGGGTGCAACTCTCGCTCTCTTGAAGACGGGAGGGACGTAGCCAGCGGTCAGGGATGAGTTGATGAGCGAGGTGAGGTAAGGGAGAAGGTCTCGGAAATGGTCTGGAGAAGAGAGGAGGATAGGGTCAAGCGGGCAGGTTGTTGGGCGGCGGCCGTCACAAGACGCGAGATTTCATCTGGAGAGAGAGGGGGAGAAAGAGGTCAGAGCATAGGGTAGGGCAGTGTGAGCAGAACCAGCGGTGTCGTTTGACTTAGCAAACGAGGATCGGATGTCATCGACCTTCTTTTCAAAATGGTTGACGAAGTCATCTGCAGAGAGGGGAGGGGGGAGGATTCAGGAGGGAGGCGAAGGTGGCAAAGAGCTTCCTAGGGTTAGAGGCAGATGCTTGGAATTTAGAATGGTAGAAAGTGGCTTTAGCAGCAGAGACAGAGGAGGAAAATGTAGAGAGGAGGGAGTGAAAGGATGCCAGGTCCGCAGGAGGCGAGTTTTCCTCCATTTCCGCTCGGCTGCCCGGAGCCCTGTTCTGTGAGCTCGCAATGAGTCGTCGAGCCACGGAGCGGGAGGGAGGACCGAGCCGGCCTGGAGGATAGGGGACATAGAGAGTCAAAGGATGCAGTAAGGGAGGAGAGGAGGGTTGAGGAGGCAGAATCAGGAGATAGGTTGGAGAAAGTTTGAGCAGAGGGAAGAGATGATAGGATGGAAGAGAGAGACTAGCGGGGAGAGAGCGAAGGTTGGGACGGCGCGATACCATCCGAGTAGGGGCAGTGTGGGAAGTGTTGGATGAGAGCGAGAGGGAAAAGGATACAAGGTAGTGGTCGGAGACTTGGAGGGGAGTTGCAATGAGGTTAGTGGAAGAACAGCATCTAGTAAAGATGAGGTCAAGCGTATTGCCTGCCTTGTGAGTAGGGGGGAAGGTGAGAGGGTGAGGTCAAAAGAGGAGAGGAGTGGAAAAGAAGGAGGCAGAGAGGAATGAGTCAAAGGTAGACGTGGGGAGGTTAAAGTCGCCCAGAACTGTGAGAGGTGAGCCGTCCTCAGGAAAGGAGCTTATCAAGGCATCAAGCTCATTGATGAACTCTCCGAGGGAACCTGGAGGGCGATAAATGATAAGGATGTTAAGCTTGAAAGGGCTGGTAACTGTGACAGCATGGAATTCAAAGGAGGCAATAGACAGATGGGTAAGGGGAGAAAGAGAGAAAGACCACTTGGGAGAGATGAGGATCCCGGTGCCACCACCCCGCTGACCAGAAGCTCTCGGGTGTGCGAGAACACGTGGGCGGACGAGGAGAGAGCAGTAGGAGTAGCAGTGTTATCTGTGGTGATCCATGTTTCCGTCAGTGCCAAGAAGTCAAGGGACTGGAGGGAGGCATAGGCTGAGATGAACTCTGCCTTGTTGGCCGCAGATCGGCAGTTCCAGAGGCTACCGGAGACCTGGAACTCCACGTGGGTCATGCGCGCTGGGACCACCAGATTAGGGTGGTCGCGCCACGCGGTGTGGAGCGTTTGTATGGTCTGTGCAGAGAGGAGAACAGGGATAGACAGACACATAGTTGACAGGCTACAGAAAAGGCTACGCTAATGCAAGGAAATTGGAATGACAAGTGGACTACACGTCTCGAATGTTCAGAAAGTTAAGCTTACGTAGCAAGAATCTTATTGACTAAAATGATTAAAATGATACAGTACTGCTAAAGTAGGCTAGCTGGCAGTAGCTGCGTTGTTGGCACTACACTAATCAAGTCGTTCCGTTGAGTGTAATAATTTCTACAGTGCTGCTATTCGGGGCTAGCTGGTTAGCTAGCAGTGTTGTTAACGTTACGTTGAGTTAAAAGAACGACAATAGCTGGCTAGCTAACCTAGGAAATCGGTCTAGACTACACAATTATCTTTGAAACAAGACGGCTATGTAGCTAGCTATGTAGCTAGCTACGATCAAACAAATCAAACCGTTGTACTGTAATGAAATGAAAATGTGATACTCCTGACCGGTGATTGAATTCGAATCAGTAAACGTGTGGTGACGTTGGCTAGCTGTTAGCTGTTAGCTGTTGGCTAGCTAGCAGAGTCTCCTACGTTAAGGACGACAAATAGCTGGCTAGCGAACCTCAGTGAATTAAGATAATCACTCCAAGGCTACACACACTAAACTACACAATTATCTTGGAAACAAAGACAGCTATGTAGCTAGCTAACACTGAACTAATCAAGTCGTACAGTTGAGTGAATAGCACTACAGTGATGCTAATCTGTGTGCGTTAGCTAGCGTTGCTAGCTCCTGGGCGAATAGCAGTGAAGGCTACGTTAGGGCGACGAAATACGAAATACGATAATTATGCAATTATCTCTGATACAAGGACGGCTATGTAGCTAGCTAAGAAGAATTGCTAAGATTATGTAGCTAGCTAATAGTAAACTAATCAAGTCGTACAGTTGAGTGAATAGCACTACAGTGATGCTAATCTGTGTGCGTTAGCTAGCGTTGCTAGCTCCTGGGCGAATAGCAGTGAAGGCTACGTTAGGGCGACGAAATACGATAATTATGCAATTATCTCTGATACAAGGGCTAAGTAGCTAGCTAAGAAGAATTGCTAAGATTAGACAAATCAACCTTTGTACTATAATGAAATGTAATGAAAAAGTTATACAACCTGCAGAGCGAAGTGCGAATGCGACCGCTCGACCTCTGAACAGCGGGAGGGAGCTTCTAAGGCCTCTACATTTGGTTGGGGTAGACTGCCATTGTTGGGCTAATGGGCTTTGACACCTCTCACTTGACACGTCAGTGCTAGTCTGAAGCTGTATCAAGCTTGGCAGAATTATGTTAGAATTCAGTCCTTATAAAGTAATGTTGTGTATTTTTCTTCTTGGCTTTTGGAAATAAAATATAGTTTCAGACTAAACATTACTCACTCAGGTCCATGGTGTTTTCAGGTTTCTGTTGTAATTCCAGAGAATTTGCTTTATAGAATAATACATCTTGGTAGTTGTGAACCTTCCAGGTGATTCCGTATTTCCATCCAAAATCAGTTTGTAGGTTTTAAGTTTTGATTTCAAGTAGGGGTTATGTTGTAGAGGTAGAATCCAGTATGTGTTCCTGACAAAATCCAAGTTTATCTGACTCTAATCTATCTTTTTTAAGAAAATGCTGAAAAATGCAGGAGCTCATCTGATCCTGACCT